>NW_027069828.1:293664-441103 GCF_002906115.3 Quercus suber
ATATATATATATATATATATATATATATATATATATCTTTTCTTATAGTATTATCTTCTATATATCTATATATTAAGAGGATTAAGTTGACTCATGGTGGAGTGGTTGTCAGTAGTGCTAAGATTTGGGATTTTTGTAGTATTTGAATTCTCAGAGATTTTACATTAACTCACAAAGCTACACGCACTAAGTTTGAGAAAATAGATGTTGTGTTAATTTTAACTCTATGTTTTTTATTTTTTAATGTGTTTGATGAATTTAAAAAAAAAAAAATGTTTTGAAGTATTTTTTTTTCTCATGACGTGAAGTGTTTGATCATTCAAATGCTTGTGTGGCATTTTTAAATGTTAATTTAAATTTTTTTATTAATATTTTTTTGACCACATAAGCTTTAATGTGCTTGTGGGTACTTGACTCCACACAAAGGATTTTGTTCACTTTGGGGAGCCAGGCCCTCACGAATTTGTCCTCTTCGACCGAGTGTGGGCGTTCACCCCTTGAGGCAACTTAGTCCCACATCGGAAGGAGAACCCTCCCACTAGTGCTTTATATGCTTCTGGAGCTTGCACTAGTGTACTACTACTACACATGCTAGGCCCTAGTAAGGGGTACAACTGCCCTGCATGGTTGCATGTGGATTTATCAACTTAAACATGGATTGAGATGCACAATGATGCTCCTCGGACTGGTCTTCCGAGGCTTGATGTTCTTATTATTTCTTTTTAAGATTGATTATAAAGATCCAGAGGGCATAAGTCACTACAGAAATTCTTAACGCCGATCTCTCCTCCTTGTTTCAGGAGAGACTCCTTACGTTATATACCTCTCTAAACTGATCCTAACCCTCCATTTGTCGATCAGTCAGGCCACCACTTGAGAGCCTGTCCCATCAGCCGCATCCCTATTCCTCCAGTGGGTTGCAGCACCCAAGGCAGCACTGTTCAAGAGTCCTGTCCTCATTAATGCGGCCAGGACGTTAGTTCAGGGCATTCAATATAGAGGTGACAGCTCGCCTAAGGCTTGCTCCTTCACCATGCTCCCGTCGCCAACGCGTGGCACTGGACCCTCTCCTCCTCGGATATTCAAGAAGTCCCCTCTTTGGTGGGGTGGTGCTTGTGTTTTTTCGAGGTCTCGGATGCCCGAGGACGGGGCCATTCTCGGATATGTTCCTCGGGGTCGGTCCTCGCGCTTTCATTCTCGGACCCCTCATGCATCCTCGGCGTGAGCCCTTGGGCCTGGTTTGGAGTGGGCCAAGGCTACCTGATTTTCTGGCCCCATAATAGCCCCTCAAAATCTTGCTGCACGCATCCTCGGACGGGGAGAAGGATTTTGACATCCTCGGGCCTGCTCCGTGCCCAGTCGAGCCTTACTCCTCGTCAACACTGGGGTCTATTCATCTGCCTAAGGCGCATTGCTGACGTTTCAGAGCGCGTAACGTGCCCATCATTAAATTCAGGCGGCTCTGTACTCCCCACGTCTAACGAGGCGTTACTAATCCAACGGTGGAGGTTTGTTTCACATTTATGGGCGGGAAAACCCGCATGGCTCTTCGATTTGGGTATAAATACCCACTCGAACCGCTTCTTCCTGTTTCTTATTTGCAATCAAGAATTCTCGCGCGTCCTTCCTGAGTTCAGCCACACTCTCACTTACATCTCCAACACAAAAAGCCTGTCCGAGGAGCTCCTCCTCTTTCTAGTAGATCACTCTATCCCTCTCTGAGCTCTCTTCCTCTTTACCCCTTCTTCTCCTTCACCTGTTCTCTTAGTCCCTTTTTTTTTTTTTTTTGTTGGGGGGTGGGGGGAGGGGGGAGCGGCTCAACGATTTGTCCAGGATTCTTATGCAAACCCCACTTAAGTTTATGGCCTATTGCGTCCTAGTCTTACACTGAATTGTGATTGAATAAAAATTCGTCTTTCTAATGATTATGAACACTCACCTAGCTATGTTCTCTCTCATGGGTTTGTGGTTGACTTGATTTTAGAATGGGTTTTTGTCGAGGGAGGTGTTTCTAACGGTGGTGAGTTGCTGGGTTTTTTGCTAGGGTGAATTGTAAAAGAGTGAATTAAAATAGATTAAAAAAAAAAAAGTTTTTTTGGGGTTTTTTTTAGTAAATGCTTTAATATGTAATATTGAAAGATCTCCATTAGGGTGTCCCTATCATTTTATTTAGGGGTGGCAATTCATGTTCATGGGTCGGGTTTGTGTCATGTCAAGTCATGAGTATTTGGCTATATGGATTGACCCGAACTCAACTTATTTAGTAAGGGTACATTTGGTAGATTGTAATAGATACTGTAATGTAATAGATATTCCTATGGTATAACTATTCGGTTGTTTGGTTATGTTTTTATTACAATAAATAGTTATTCTTCAAAATGAGGAATAATTATTCCTTATCAAAAGTACTGAATATTTATTCCTTCACCTTATGTAATAACCTTTTAAATTTTTTTCATAAAAAGTCATTAGTTGCCACATCTTCAAAAGGAAAGAAAATAAATTTTCCTTGTTGTTAATTGTTAGCTCTATTTTGAACACTCTAAAATAAGTGTATTTTAGGAAATTTGACTTAAAAATGATTTAATTACTCATTCTTTTTATACTCTACTAAATCATGAATTCATATTCAGAATTCTATTCCTAAATGATCACCAAACTAATGAATAGTAATACTTATTACATTCCAACTTAATGTATTCCTTGTAATACTTATTTCTATTCCCATGTAATAATCATTAGAGTGTACCAAACGTGCCATAAACATGTAAAAAAATCATTAACTCTAACAAGGCTTATTTATTAAACCAGTCAACCCGACACAACATGTTTAACATAGTTTTAAAAATTGGACCAGGCTGGCCAGCCCAACCAGTTCAACTGAGAATTAGGTACCAGTTTGGTCTAGTAAAACCGAGAACTAGAGGCAAATTTGGTTTTGCCCCAGTTCGATTTTTAAAACCATAACATTTAACCCATTTAATTAACAAGTCATATAAAGGTCAATACAAATAACATATTTAATTAATAATCATACCTTGCCTAAATAACATGTTTTCAATTCCTATATATCTAAAATTAAAATACAATTACAACCATAAATATAGTAAGAAACATATAATTACAACAAAAAATTAAGCAATAATAATAACGAAAGCTAATACATTTATAAGCTAAACGAGTCAAATAGGTTAAAAAGGTTCACATGTTGAACACGAACATGATCTGTTTATTAAACGGGTCAGCTGTATCAACCTAAATATGATCTGAACCCATTTAGCCTCAACCCATGATCTGTTTATAAACAAGTTAGTCACGTGGAGTTTGCAGGTTGATGAAGCTGAGAAATTCACCAGTGAGTCACACAATGCCTTCACGCTCGTATGTTAACCTACACAAGACAAAGGAGAAAACCTATCAAAGGGCACCGGTGTGGTGCCGGCCAAATACCCTTCGAAGGCTAAGTCAGAAAGTATTCTCACAACTCTAGAGTGTTAGAGAGGGTAAATAATGCGTACCTCTATTGATGAGAGTATTGGGGCTTTTATAGTAGTCAAAAGTTTTTCCTCTTAGACTTGGCATCCAAGTCTTTTCCTTGTAGGAGTCCTCCTTTTTAGAGTTCGAAACGTGGTGGACAGATCTTCTCCTTATAGGGAAGATCTTTACCAAATATATGAGATTTCTAGAGTCCAAGCAGCGCAAGGACTCTGTTTAGGGCCTTACGAGAATGGGCCAAAATATTCCCACTAAGGGGTCCAATAGGCCCATGGCCAACCAGCCCATCTTTTTTCGCTCCGTTCATATCAGATCCGTCCACTTAAGGCCCCGTGCAAATGACGGGCTCATCTATCCTTATGTCCACGGACTGTAGCCAGCCCGTACAATCACAATAGGCATCCTAGCGCGTATTTTCTCCCTTTTCAGTTGCTCCCTCACTCGATGGGTCCGTCATGCATAAGAGAACGTACCCATGGGGTGACGGATTTAAAATCTCGATCATGTTTTCATGACACCTAGATCCGTGAACTTCCATCCGTACATTGCTGGATCAGGAGTTAACACATTAATGAGCTGTGCCAAGTGTCATTCTGTCAATGGCCATTGTTTTGGAACGAGGTGTCGCTTCGTCTTCCGTGCACATCCTTTATAAATATCGACCCCTTCGCCCCTTATTTTTCCACTTGTTGCTGGAAGAAATTGTCAGAGCGAGTCCGTCACACTTGTCAGAGAACAGTCCGTTCACTTACACACCCATCGCCTGCCACATCTTGCTTACTTCGATCTTCTGGTGAGTTGTTTCCTATCTGTCCTCTTTTAATTTTAGCTCTTATTTATCTCTTTTTACACTTTATGCGCTCGTCGTTCTTTCCAAACCCGTCAGAGTTTTAGGTTTTGTCATTACCTGTAGGCCATGTCTAGTGCGTGGAGTAATCAGTCGATCGTTCGTGACGGGGCGGATTACGAAGAGGTATACTCGTCAGGTCCCAAAGACCACGACGCCCCGAGTGAGGAAAGTAGTCCGTCATCATCCTCCTTGTCCTCAACAAATGAGGGCTTGGAGATGATCGAAATACAAGAGGGTTCAGCTGATGACGAAGAGCCAATAGTTAGGTCCGTCGTGGGAACTGATGGACTTAGGGAGTTCATCATGCTCCCAGAGTGGACGGTACACGCCTTCACATCTACTATCAAGGAAGGCCATTTTAACACCCTTAGGGCCCGTTACCAAATCCTAGACCACATCCTACTCCGTCTACCCTACATGTCAGAAAAATGTTATTACGAAGGAGTTGACGGAGTAGGTGTGTACGAACAAGTGCTTAAGGCTGGCCTGAGATTTTCGTTAAGTTCGTTACACCGCAAACTCTTAAATTACTTAGGTATATTCGTCAGCCAGGTGTCTCTTAATGCCTGGAGAGTTTTCATCGCGATGGAGGTTCTGTACGGAGCCATGTCGGACGGTGGGAGAAGGCTTACTATAAAAGAGTTCCTCCACTGCTACTGTCCGGATGAGATAGACAAGTCGAGGGGCATGTATAGCTTCGACCTTAGGAGCCCTGTCCTGAAAGTTATTTTTGAAACCCTAGACTCAAATAGAGACTGGAAGAGCCGCTACTTTTTCATAGAAGGAGATAATTGGATATGTCATCCAGGGGAGACGGACTTCATGCCCATTGATACAGTTTGGGGCATTTTAAACCCATCCGGTATGGCCCGTTGTAAATGACTCCGTGCAGCTTAATAATTTTTATAATGTTTTTAACGTCCGTCCTCTTTGATGCAGTTTGACGGCGTCCCCAGATTACACTTGAGGAATTCAGTTTCTTTGAAAGAATTTTTTCAAAGACAAAACCCGAGGAGCGGACGTGGGCCAAGCTCGTCAACCTCAACACCATCCACTGGTATTGTGACTGGCCCGAGCCAACCCCGGCGGCACTAAAGTACGAGAAGCAGACCCGTCTACATGAGTCCGTTGACCCTTATGACCTGTTTTTACCGTCATTATCATTGTTATTGCCTAATCCGTCTACCTTTTTCAGAGATGGAGGATGCAAAGAGGCGAGCAGCTATAAGACTCCAGGTTGCGAAGAACAAAGAAGCTGGGACGGACCCCATGGGGACGAGCTCCAGCAAACAGAGTCTGAAGAGGAAATTGCCCGTGAAGGGTGACCGTCCACCAAAACAGCCCAAGGTCCCCTTGGAGCCGATCGTCGGTTTGATGGCTGAGGGGAATAAGTTAGTCACTCTGGCTAAACATGGTGCGGGCAAGGGTCTGATGACGGGTCTGTCTGGCAGCCAGAAGAAGCCACCCGTCTTGCTTCGTGAGGACTCCAAGTATGCCCTTGAGAGGCTGTCGTCGATTATCACAACCGACGACTACGAGGACTTGGGGAATCACTCAACGGAGGCGATGGAGGAGACGGGCCTCCTCAACATTGCTCAGGTAATTACTCCGTCGTCTTTGGTCCACCAGTTCACCATTTTTTGCCCTTAAATATTTTACTTATGCATTTTTGTTGTCTCTCAGGCTATGATCATGATGAAAGGCATGATGGGACGGTGTCTCAATCATGAGACGACCATTGGCCGAATTCGTGAGAAAGCCAAGGTGATGGAGGAGGAGCTGCTCAATCTCAAGGCCTAGAAGGTCGTCCAGGAGAAGAAGCTGAAGATGGCCGAGACGGCCCGGGACGAGTGTATCCAGCTGACGGACCGTCTAAAGAAAGCCCTGGTGGAGAAAGACGATGAGGTCTGTCAGGCTAAGGAGGATGTGATACGCGAGTACCGCGACTCCGACACCCTCATTTTAGAGCTGAGTCTTGTTTATAATGACGGGTTCGATGATGCACTCCATCAGGTGAGGGCATTATACCCGGATATGGACCTATCCACCGTTACCATCGCTGGCCCCGAGCCTTCAACCGTCCAGCCCGTTAGTCTGAAGACACTGATGTATTCTTCGACGAGAACGTCCCTGTCCGTGAAGCTCTTATAGATCAAACCGTTGCGGACAACCAGGCTAAGGACATTGGGGACCGTCCAGCTGAAGAGAGAGAGAGAGCAGATCTGTAATAATTTAGTTTTACTAATTAATCTTTTTTTTTTTGGTATCAAGTGTGGAACAATTTTTAATACCCGTCATGTTTATGGGGTTTATATGAACATTGACCGTTCATTATGTTTACATTCTGCAAGGTCCGTTGACCTTTGTTTCATCTTTGTGAAATGTATGTATTTTATTTTAAGTATATTTCACGCTTAAAATGAACTCCGTTCTGCTTATACGATTCCTCCGTTCATTAACCGTTTAACCAGGGGTCGTCATCCCTTAGGATGATTGGTCCGTTTAATTTGTGGGGGAATGATCGTTTTCCCTTAGGATTCTAAGTGCTATCACCCTTTGGGGGAATGATCGGCCCGTCTTGTGGCCTTTATTTTTGGTTCGTCCATTATATAGATCTTAAAAGAATTACAATTTTTTTTTGATGGTTCGTCCAGCTTGTGGACGTTATCTTAGGCCCGTTCATTATGTGGACTTAGTTCTTACCATCTCCACAGGACGATCCGTCAAGCTTGTGGACGTTATTATTGGCCGTCCATTATCTGGACAAGGTTTTCATCCTTTTGGAATGATCCGTCCATCATGTGGACAATATTTTTAATAGTCCGTCATAGGACATAAGGTTTTCATCCTCTAGGGATGATCCGTCCATCATGTAGACAATATTCTTATCAGTCCGTCATAGAATGTGAGGTTTTCATCCTCTAGGGATGATCCGTCCATCGTGTGGACAATATTTTTATCAGTCCATTATAGGACATGAGGTTTTCATCCTCTTGGGATGATCCGTCCATCAACACCTGTTATAAAAATATAGTCCATCATAGGACATAAGGTTTTCATCCTCTTGGGATGATCCGTCCATCATGTGGACAATATTTTTATCAGTCCGTCATAGGACATGAGATTTTCATCATCTTGGGTTGATCCGTCCCTCTTGTGGACAATATTATTAACAGTCCGTCATAGAACTTAAGTTTTTCATCCTCTTGGGATGATCCGTCCCTTGTATGGACAATATTCTATCCATCCGTTTACAGAATTAAGTAAAGCAGGAAAAATTCAGTAAAGTCTGAAAGAAATCTTTATAGGAAAAAAGGGTGCTTGCCCCCTTGGGCTTAAAAAAGCACTGGTAGAGAGATTTGTTTGAAGTAAAGAAAAATAATGGAAATAGCTGTTCGAAGTAAAACTACTGAAAACTTTTAGAAATAAACTGGAAAGTTGGGAGGGGGGGTTGATACCCTTTATGTCCTTTATATTGATAGTATCTCCATAGGTGCTCTGTGTTCCACGGGTGTTGCAATTTCCGTCCGTCCATGGTTTCGAGGTGGTAGGTCCCCTTCCTCTGCCAAGATGAGATCTTGTAAGGTCCTTTCCAGTTGGAGCCAAGTTTTCCTTGTGAAGGATCTTTAGCTGCTCCCATTACCTTCTGTAGCACAAGGTCCCCGATCTGAAAGTCTCTGTGTCTGACTTTGGAGTTGTAGTATTTTACCATGAGGTTCTGGTATCGGGCCAACCTTTGTTCTGTTGTAGCCCGAACTTCGTCGACTAGGTCTAGCTGTAGCCGCAAAGCCCCTTCGTTCTTGTCTTCATTGTAGCTCTCCACTCGATAACTTGTAAGCCCTATCTTTGTTGGAATGACAGCCTCGCTCCTGTATGCTAGCCTGAATGGTGTTTCTCCCATGGGTGTTCTTCCCGTTGTGCGATATGCGCACAAGATACTTGGTAACTCATCGGGCCAGATGCCTTTTGCCCCTTCGAGCCGGGTCTTGATGATTTTGAGCAGGGACCGGTTCGTGACTTCAACTTGCCCATTCGCCTGTGGATGTGCTGGTGATGAGTAGTGATTTCTGATGCCTAATTCCGAGTAGAAATCTTGGAATGCCTTGTTGTCAAACTGTTTTCCGTTATCGGAGATGAGTACCCTTGGTATCCCGAATCTGCATATGATATTTCTCCATACGAAACTCCTGATGTTTTTCTCCGTGATAGTCGCCAAAGCTTCCACCTCCACCCACTTAGTGAAGTAGTCGATCCCTACCTCCAGAAATTTCAGCTGTCGCGCAGCCGTCGGGAAAGGGCCCATGATGTCTAGCCCCCATTGGGCAAACGGCCAAAGGGCCGTCATGGGTGTCAGTTCTTCGGTTAGTTGCCTAATTAGGTTACCGAACCTTTGACACTTGTCGCAAGTCTTGACGTAGGCTTGTGCGTCCTTCTGTATTGTAGGCCAATAGTATCCTGCCCGGATCAGTTTGTGTACTAAAGACTACGTCCCCAAATGGTTTCTGTAGATACCCTCATGGACCTCTCTCATTACATAGTCTGCTTCCTCGTGACCCAAACACCTTAGGTATGGTCGTGAGAATCCCCTCTTGTATAAGACGTCATTGATTATTATGAATCGCGAAGCTCGGACTTTCAATTTTCTTGCTGCGTCTTTGTTGTCTGGGAGCGTACCTTCCTTCAAGTAGGCCGTTAGTGGCGTAGTCCAATTGTATTCTGGGTTTACTTCTTGCACTTCTGCCCTACTGTTAATGATTGAGGAATTCTGGATGAACGAAAATACCTGACCGGGGGCCATCATGACCTCTGCGGAGGAGGCTTTCGCGAGCCGGTTAGCACATTCGTTCTCCTCCCTTGGGATTTGGACGAATGTGACCTGGAGGTTGTCGATCCGTCTCCTGACCTCTTCCAAGTATTTCTTTATCTTTTCCCCCCTATACTCATAAGCGCCGCTAATCTGACTGACTATTACCTGCGAATCGCAATGTACAACCATGGCCTCGGCGCCTGCTGCTTTTGCCAGGTCTAATCCTGCCACTAATGCCTCATATTCGGCCTCATTATTGGTTGTCGGGAAGTCCAGCCGAATCATACACACGATTTTATCTCCGTTAGGGGTTTGAATTACTACCCCGGCGCCTCCAGCTTGCCTGTTTGATGATCCATCCATGTGGATGTTCCATTGTCTGAGGGCTTGTGGCTCCTGCTGCTCCATTTGCGTGTATTCGGCGATGAAGTCCGCCACTGCTTGGCCCTTTATTACGGTTCGTGGTCGGTAATGTATGTCAAATTCGCTCAGCTCTATCGCCCATAAGGCCATTCGTCCAGCTGCTTCAGGGCTGCTCATTGCTCTTTTTAGGGGTTGATTTGTCAGGATGATGATGCTGTGGGCTTGGAAGTATGGTTTCAGTTTTCGAATTGCAGTTACCAGTGCGAAGGCGAGCTTTTCCATGTGGGGGTACCTTTCTTCAACCCCCCGGAACCCCCTGCTTATGAAATAGACGGGTCGCTGAGTTCCTTCCTCTTCTCTTACTAGGGCCGCGCTTACTGCCACCTACGAAGCTGCTAGGTATAAGTAGAGGTCTTCTTCTGGCTTGGACGGGCTGAGCAAAGGTGGCGAGGTATTTCTTCAGATCTTCAAATGCCTTCTGGCACTCATCCGTCCACTCGAATGATTTCTTTAGGGCGTGGAAGAACGGTAGACACATGTCCGTTGCTTTTGAGATGAACTTGTTCAAAGCAGCAATTTTGCCGTTTAAGCTCTGTATGTCCTTTACTGTCCTTGGCGGTTCTAGCTCCATGATGGCTCGTATCTTCTCTGGATTGACCTCTATTCCTCTTTGGGACACCATAAAACCCAAGAATTTTCCCGCTGTTACTCCGAATACGCACTTGCCCGGATTCAGTTTCATGTTGTATGACCGTAGGGTATCGAATGTCTCCTGGAGGTCGCTCAGGTGATCTTTTTCGAGTGGGCTCTTGACTAGCATGTCGTCGACGTAGACCTGTACGTTCCTCCCTATCTGGTGTGCGAACATTTTGTCCATTAACCTTTGGTACGTTGCCCCAGCATTCTTGAGTCCGAATGGCATCACCTTATAGAAAAAGAGGCCTTGGCTAGTGACGAAGGACGTTTTCTCCTGATCAGATTCCTCCATCTTGATCTGATTATAGCCTGAGAAGGAATCCATAAAACTTAGGAGCTGGTGTCTGGCCGTGGAATCGACCAGCACATCTATCCACAGGAGGGGGTAGCTGTCCTTTAGGCACGCTTTGTTAAGGTCCGTGAAGTCGACACACATTCGCCACTTTCCACTAGCCTTCTTGACCATGACCACGTTCGCCAACCACTCCGGGTAATATACTTCCCTAATGAAACCCGCCTCGAGTAGTTTTCTGACCTCTTGCGCTATTGCTCTGTCCCGTTTGGGAGCGAACACTCGCTTTTTCTGCCGGACGGGTGGGGTTGAAGGGTTCACGTTCAGCTTGTGTACTATGACAGAGGGATCGATCTCGGGCATGTCTTCGTGGTTCCATGCGAAAACGTCTTGGTTCCTCCTGAGGAATGTTATGAGGGCCTGGCGCACAGGCTGGCAGGCCAATGTTCCTATTCTGGTCGTCCGCTCTGGTTTTGATTCGTTGACCATTATCTCCTCTAGCTCTTAGACCGGTTCTGTGACCGTCCGCTGCTCTTCTATGGACATTGTCTGATGATGATCTTCTATTTCTAGCATGGCAATGTAGCATTCTCGGGCGGTTGCCTGATTCCCTCGCAATTCCCCAATCCCATAGTCCGTTGGGAACTTGATCATTAAGTGCTATGTTAATGTTACTGCTTTCCATGAGTTAAGTGTGGGTCATTCGAGAATACCATTGTAAGCGGAGGAGCAGTCCACCACGAGGAACATTACATTCCTAGTGAGTTCTTGCGGGTAATTGCCCACCGTTATCGGGAGTGTGATGGAGCCTATTAGGAATACCCTCGTCCCTCCAAAACTGACAAGTGGAGCACTCGCCGGCATCAATCGTGCTCTGTCTATCCCCATTTGCTGGAATGTTAGATAGTATAGAATGTCTGCTGAGCTGTCGTTGTCGATTAGTACTCGGTGGACGTTGTAGTCCCCCACATGTATGCTGACGACTAGCGCGTCGTCATGTGGATGATGGAGTCTCTTTGCGTCTTCTTCAGTGAATCCAATAATAGGGCTCTCCACCCGTGCGGTATTAGGCGTAGAGCCTGTTAGATGGACGTTCAAGACCGATCTTAGGTACATTTTTCGAGCTTTTTTTGGAAGAACCAGTAGCTGCGGTCCCTCCCACTATCATCCTTATGTCTCCGATGGGGGGTCTTGGACCCTCGTTATCCCGTCGGGGGGCCGGCTCTTGGCGATTGGGATCCGCTCTCTCTTTGTTGACGAACTTCTGCAACTTCCCTTGTCTAATGAGGGCTTCAATCTGCTGCTTCAGGTCGTAGCAATCGGCTGTGTCGTGGCCGTGATCTCGGTGGAAATGACAATATTTGTCTCTCGGCCGTTTGCTTGGGTCGTTTTTTAGTTTTCCCAGGAATGTCAACGTTTCCTCGTCTTTGATTTGCATCAAAACTTGGTCAATTGGGGCGTTCAGAAGGGTGAAACTTGTGAACCTTCCTCCCTGGGGCTTAGGGCGCCTTTCGTCCCTTCTGTCTCCTGTCCTTGGTCTTTTCGGCCCTTGATCCTGACGCATGTCCGCCTGGCGTTCCCTTTTCCTGGGCTTTTCCTCCCGTGCAAGTAGCGCGTCTTCCGCATTCATGTACTTGGTGGCCCTGTAAAGTACCTCTGACATAGTTTTGGGGTCGTTTTTGTATAGTGAAAACAAAAACTTGCCCTTCCGCAACCTGTTCGTGAAAGCCGCCACCAGTATTTTGTCGTCTGCCTCATCGATCGAGAGCGCTTCCTTATTGAAGCGGGTTATGTAGGATCTTAATGTCTCGTCCTCTCTCTGCCTGATGCTCATTAAGCATGCCGTGGATTTCTTGTACCTGTGTCCCCCTATAAAGTGCGAGGTGAACTGAGCGCTTAATTCTTTGAAAGTGCTGATGGAGTTCGGCATCAGCCGACTGAGCCAAATTCTCGTGGGACCCTTCAGTGTGGTTGGGAAGGCCCTACACATGATTTCGTCTGGTACCCCTTGTAGATGCATCAAGGTCTTGAATGTCTCCAGGTGGTCTAGGGGATCCTTGACCCCATCATAACTTTCTATTTGTGGCATCCGGAACTTGTGTGGTAGGGGAAAGGAATTGACGGGGCCGATGAATGGAGAGTCAGTCCGGTTCACTAGGTCGTCCAAGTCGCTGGACACTCGTCCCTTTAGGGCGTTTATCATAACCTCCATCTGTTCTTTCATCGCTTGCATCTCCGCGAACATAGGTGGAGGAGTCGCATCCATGAGGGATGGGAGGCTCGTGTTCTGTCGTTCTGGCCTGCTTGGGGCGTTGCTCCCTTCAGGCCCTTCTCGGTCTCTTTGCATGGCGCTGGTACCTTCTTGATCCTCCCTCCGGTTGTGGGGTGCTGTATTTCTTTGACGCAGCTGTTCTTCTAGGTCATGATTTTGCTTGGTGAGGCGCTCCACGGCCGTAGTGAGGGTCCGAACCTGTCTTTCGAGTGCAGTCATGGGTAGTTCCTCTCCTTGGATGTCGTTGGTGGTTGCCATCGAGCGAGTGAGCACCATGCAACCCTTCTGTCTCAGGGATGAAGCAACGTTCGACTACTTTCTTCTCACGTTCCCACAGACGGCGCCAACTGATGAAGCTGAGAAATTCACCAGTGAGTCACACAATGCCTTCACGCTCGTATGTTAACCTACACAAGACAAACGAGAAAACCTATCAAAGGGCACCGGTGTGGTGCCGGCCAAATACCCTCCGAAGGCCAAGTTAGAAAGTATTCTCACAACTCTAGAGTGCTAGAGAGGGTAAATAATGTGTACCTCTATTGATGAGAGTATTGAGGCTTTTATAGTAGTCGAAAGTTTTTCCTCTTAGACTTGGCATCCAAGTCTTTTCCTTATAGGAGTCCTCCTTTTTAGAGTCCGAAACGTGGTGGACAGATCTTCTCCTTATAGGGAAGATCTTTACCAAATATATGAGATTTCTAGAATCCAAATAGCGCAAGGACTCTGTTTAGGGCCTTACGAGAATGGGCCAAAATATTCCCACTAAGGGGTCCAATAGGCCCATGGCCAACCAGCCCATCTTTCTTCGCTCCGTCCGTATTAGGTCCGTCCACTTAAGGCCCTGTGCAAATGACGGGTTCGTCTATCCTTACGTCCGTAGACTGTAGCCAGCCCGTACAATCACAATAGGCATCCTAGCGCGTATTTTCTCCCTTTCACAGGTAATGTCAGATTTTGCTACCCTTAATATTATCTCCCTAACGCCTAGTTACATACTCCAGGAGAATGAGATCATTTTGTGGACCACTGGTTTTGGGGAAATGCAACTCCACGTAGCCCATGGGCTTAGTTTTATCTTGCAAATACTCCACTACGACCAATTTTCTTCATTCTTAATGCCCAAAGTTCAGTCCACGATAGTTGCTAATATTCCAGCCCTAAAAATAGACAGGTCGAGCTGGATGTTAAAAAAGCACTGGCCCACCATATCCAAACCCAAGAGATGCACCACCATGAGCAAATAGAAGCAAGTATTTTCATTCCACTTCATGTCATTTTTCAAACCTCTTAGATATTTTTATACAATAATATCCTTACACAGATACACACTTCAAAACAAGTGCTATCAGTTTTGTCTGATGGAACATTTAGTAATCTTTCTTTAGTTGTTTAGTTTGGTAACTCAAAAATTCATGCCTCGTACTGGGAATCAATTCCAAGGAATGGATGGTACTTCTGAGGTTCCTGAATCCTTGGACGAATGGGAGCAAATCCAATCTCCATTTCCCAAACTCCCTCCCACAAGTGTGGAACAAGATATGGTAGTTACTAGAGACAATAACTACCTCAACGATAACCATGAAGGCCTACAACAAGAAGTACCTCCAGTATTGGACCTTGAACTTGAAGCCACTCAAGACCCAGATCCTGAATCAAGTTCTTCATCATCAGTGTCATCGAATTCTGGAGGCGATGAGGAAAATAGAAGGTTGTCACAGCCCCAAGTGGCTAATGAGATAAGGAGGGGTTTGAGATTGCGTTTGGAGATTCTGAGGGCTGGGGTCTCCAAGGTGGCTTGTAGAGTTTGGAATTGTGCAGCATGTGCCAGGGGGTTTTGGTCGATTGCATCGGTGACTGGAGTGGCAGCCGCGGTGTTGCTGTCATTCTTGTATGTCTGGGTGCAAAGGTGGCGTCAAGTTCTGTACAGAGAGAGCAAGGATCGTCTCATCAGAGAGAAAGATGAGGTTCTTTCCTAGAAGCTTCATAATTTAAGAACTTTTTTTTTTTTTTTTTTATAGTAAAATCTAGTGAATTTATATGAGTTGTAGATTTGGATTCCTGAGTTTATCTGGGGTATGATTCTAGATTTCTTGAATCAGAATTGTTTTGAGATTTTGGGCTCATGTATGAATTAATGAATCAATTAAAAGTGAGAATTCTACTTATATCAGACCTTAAGAACTGCCTGCGCTAACCATGATGTTTTAAGTAATTGAGTACTGCAACTAAAGCTTGCCAACTGTTGAAACTTAAATTGAAAATTCTAGGGGTTGTGCCTTGTGATCTCAGTTCTACGGCTAATGCCTCATGAACATGGAAGGAGGTTTATTGGATTCTAGCAATATTATAATGTGAACAATGTCTTGTCTATTTTTAAACTGAACTCCCCTGCAACTTGCACCTGTAAAACAGGTATGCTCTAGCATGTAATAGTACTTGCTCTGTATTTTGCAAGGGCTAGGCTGTTTACATGACAATAACATAGAAACAAGACTTTATTCCTTATCTTGTCACGTGCCGATTGAAGTAACATTACCTTTTTCTCTCGATCTACCAATCAAAACGGGTCATGTCAGCTATTACGAAAAATGTTTTCTGTGATAGAGTAGAGATACATGGGCTCGGAATCCAGCAACACAGTAAATTCCTGCATATCTAGGCAGACGTATCTATGTAATTGTTGATATCATTAATTAATTATTATGTTACACGCATTACATTGTCTGTGCGATTCAGTATGCTTGTTCTAACTATAATTCAATTTGGTATGCCCTGCAGAAGATCAGCCAGCTCCTGCTCCACATTGCGCAGATGAATGAAGCATTCTCAGAACGCCGCAGGGTTCCTGTGTTCCGAATTGGTTGATTGATCGTTCAGCCTCAGCAAAGCAGATGTTAATTGAGGATCTGCCTCTTACCTTCTCCATGATAGTGTTATGTGATGAACTCGGCATCTTCTTGTGCATTAGAAAATGGGAAGAGAGACATGCATATAATTGAATAGATGCTTATAACATATTGGTGACTGCACCAAATTATTCATAATTATATGTAAATGAGAATGTTTTATTCATGTGTCTGGCTAATTCTGTTCTAATGATGCTTATGGCATAAGCCAGCAATACCATAAATTCCTTCGACATTATCTTTGTCACTCTCTGCTCCCTCAATATGTCCACTTTTAAGACAATTTTATTTCAAAACAAGCAGACCATGATAGAGCTCATCTGAGCATGCTCATTAGAACGAAAACAATTTATTTCAAAACAGGCATACTTTCCTGTTCTGATTTATTTGCGTAGGAAGGATGGGAAAATGTAAATATGCAGTAATAATAAGGTTCCAAACAACAACAACAACAACGAGCCTAAATCCCAAATTTTTGGGGTCGGTTATGGGTTGTCAATAGATTAGTTAGGAATAATAAGATTCTGAAAGATTCAAAAAAAAAAAAAAAAAAAAGTGATGATGGCACAACTGTATTATTAGCCACAGGAAACAATGATATGATACTCTAACCTGACCCATTGTAAAATGATAAAAAGAGTTTTCCTTGTTAAACAAAATTTTCCTCCAAACCAATTTGGATATTACTTCTTCCAACACATTACATGATGACTCAAATGGGCATCCATATACACACACACCCTACTCTTTGTCTCTTACAATGGAGGAGGTGCCATTTGAGCCAAAACTCATGGGAAAAAAAAGACAAATAGATTTCGATGATTGCTCATGTAACTTGATATCAATTAGTAAAGATCCCAATGTAGACTGCAAAGTGATGCTAAATCAATAAAACGGGGAAACTCAAACCTATCCAATTCTGCTCTAACAAATGGGAGACCAGTCAAAAAGTGAACTCTATCTCATATATTACATTAAACCTGTGAACAAGAATCAAATTCCTATCAAGAAAACAACAACATTAACTCTGCTTTACTAAACAGGATGTTTGGCAACAAAGAAACAGGGTAGCAGATAATAAAACCAATGTAAGAATGTTGAGGTCTCATTGACTAGATAAGATCAGAAATTATTCATTTACTCTGGTAAATGCAACTATGAAGCACAGTTATGAAATGATAAAGGTAGCAATCAGCTAGGAGAAAATTATACACATTAAATGCTTTAGAAGGGTGATAGGAGAATGGCTGGACAATATGAAGAAATTTAAGGTCTTAGAGATACGACCATATTGACATGATAAAATTTTGTAGCAGAGAATTTCTTGCTTTTGCTACAAGTCCAGAAATACAATTTCTTGGAACACTACTAATCCAAGAGGAACCAGATATACACCATATTTATTTATACAGAATTCCAGATACTGAACTTTCACAAGTCCAGAAACTAAGCAGGAAAAGAAAATTTAGCAACCATGTTCTCCGTCTAAAATTAGCAGCCAATTTTAACAGTTACATAAAAAATCACAACTGCAACACAAATCTAACTTTCTATTAACCTCACACCAAAGCAGGTACAGATGCACAACCAAGGGCCAGTATGCAGACATTACAGAATGAGAAAAGCTGAAATACTAGTTGTGTTGAAAAACTGATGCAGACGTTGTAAACTATTATCACTGTTCATTTCAACAAAGTACAAACCTAAATTTCTAAACCATAAACAAATCAATATGCTTTCCTGTTCAGTTCAATGCAACTATTAAACACTGTTAATGCTCAACTTCTATAAACAGTGAGTAAAGGAATATGACGCACGTCTTTATCAACAACACTCACTTTCAATTGTGCTAACTGAAAAACAAAGCAACATAAACAAAAACTGTGTTTGTGTGGATTCCACTTTCAATAGCAGTTTTACAACAACAACAAAACGAAAGAAGAAAGCCACTCATTCAGATATCAAATGGTGCTGAAAACAGCAGTAATCTAACAATTTAATAATACAAAATTGCAACAATACCCAGATCAATAAACCAATAAAGAACATGAAATGGAAATGGGCAACAGCTATGGATCTTAAGTACACAAGATTCAACTAAAAAAACCCAGTTATCAAATTGCATATTTAGTCATCAATCTTACAATATTTTTTGTATGTTTTAAAACTATTTTTATACTTTAGAATGTTTCTATCTTTCAAAATTGTTTTAAAAAAGTTCATTATCATTATCTAATAAAAGGAAAATGTTGACAAAATAAACGAAATTCATGCCACTTCATACTTTACACCATTAAAGTGGCCCCAATTTTATAAACTTCATTTCCTACATCAACATTTTCTATTTATTACATTTCAAAGTAGGATAAAACCTGAGTACAATACTTAGATATTGTAACTTAAAGACAATTATGTGATTGAATTTAATTGGAGAACATAAGATATTGCATGTAAGTTTTATCCTTTAAAGTATAAAAAGGACGTTGAAACAAGACAAAGATTGAGGATTAAGAATATACAATTTCACCTTCATTTTTAGGATGATGAAGTGCTAGCAACCAGTTTTATTGTCCTCTTAAAAGTGGGCGTGGACAGACCTGAATCAAATACATAAAACACCATGCCCCACCTCTCATATTAATGTGGACAGTGGATAAGACCATACATACACATACGTAGAAAACAAATGAATGAGTGGATGAAGAAACACCGAAATCAAGCACTACAAAGACTAGTCAGATAATTGAAAAGACAAACTAACAAACAACTAATGGTGGGGCTATACTCTTAGCACTAAGTTTTGCTACAAGGATGTCATGCAAAATCAAAACTAGAAAAGTGGTTATGGAAAAAAAAAATGAAAAAGGCTAGGCTATGATTCAAAAGTACTACCAAATCCACCACATGATGAAACTAAACGACAAATTTAGAGAAGGTAGAGGGCATTCTTGCTGCTAGATATACTGGTATAAGCTGCTGCTGAACCTTTTGTTTATAATTATTTCATCTATTGCTCTATGTTCAGAAATTCTAAACATATTTCAAACTCTCTCAACACTGCATATACAATATATCAAACCTCTATGCCTAAAACCAAACAACTTGAGCACTTGATTATCTGCAAAATTGTATGCCCTCTCCATGCTACTCAAGCACCTCTCCACCGCATAATCCCCGTAACTCCCACAAGGCTTACAACCCACAAAATGTGTCACAAACGGCCACCTCTCATCCCCCAAACCCGGATGACACTTCTCCATCATCTCCTCATACCTATCCACCAACCCGGCCCAATACCCATGCAAATAGTAAGAATTCTCTACAAACACCTTATCCATCCACTCATCCTTCCTCGAAATCAACAAGTATATCAATGCAGACTGATCGTTCGCCTCAAAAGCTGGCCTACCCTTCAAATTCGCCGTCAAAATCTTCCCGGCCTCGTCTCTAACAGCCCCCTTAGGCCCCATTGGAGCCCAAGCATCAAGCAAATACAGAGACCACTGACAATTCCTAAACGAAAAGCTCATATCATGTCAAGTTGGTAAGACCAAGCCAAGTTCATTGAAAAAGTTTTATGTAAAAGGAAAAATCTGCAACAAGGTTTCTGAAAGCAAATAGTGCTGAGAGTCACGATATGCATGAAGTGTCATGGTACTTGACATTTGGAATGCAGCTTCAAGAAATTGCAATTCACAGAGAGCCACATGAAGACAGTACAAAAAATACTTCATTGGCGTTACAGTTGCCTGTTGGTTAGCATTTGACTTCCACTAGAATCCTGGTTGAGGAGGATGATGATTCAACCATTAGAGGGGATGAAATTCAAATACATTAGCTAGGGAAGTCTGACCCTGATTGAGAACGATGGTGCCAGATAGCTTCTTATCTCTAACAATGCTTACAGGTGGAAAATACAAAAAAGGAGTAAGCACCAGCTAATTCCTGTCAATTTGAGGTCAATATCCAATTACAAGATGAAATTTCTTGTACTTATCGCCAATCAGCTAAGGGTCTATGTCACTTTGTCAACTTGTTAACGGAGCATAGTCCCTGCAATCAGTGAGTGTGAAATTCATAGATTTCATAATTCAACCATTTCTCTTCCCTTGTTCTCCACCATTTCCTAATATTTCCCAAAGTTCCCTCCTTTGCAAATCAATTCAATATCTAATCTAATCTAATCTATATATTACTAAAAGCTGAAGCGTAGCATTTAATGTTGCTACGCTCAGGTTGAGCCACATCAACTGTCATGTCATTATAATTCTTTTTCTTGAATTTGTCCTACAATTTAAAATAAGTTTTCTTAAATTTAAAAATACTAATAAAAAGAAAATAATTCCCAACGCTCTGTCTTCCACGGTTACAATTCTAGATGACAACCCTTTGTCTTTCACGGTTACAATTTTAGATGGCAACCCTTTGTGTTCCATGGTTACAATTTTAAATAGCAACCATTTGTGTTCAACGGTTACAATCTCAAACGGCAACCCTTCAGCTTCCTAACACTTGACTTTAGCTTTCTAACTCCTTCATCTCTTCCTCTCCTCACACTATATTAATACTGAAAAGATGGATGATTTAGTTTAGGTATCTCTAAATCTCAGTTGCTCTTGACTTCTATTCTTGTAGTTGCCTACATAATAGTTCAATGTAAGAATTAGATTAATAGTGTTTTTTCTTTTTTATAGATTTTTTTTTTCTTTTTTAATTTTGTTACTACCTCTTTTGTGTTGTGGGTCATATGTATTTAGGTTGGGTATTTGTATTGATAGATGATTGTTTGTTTCTATGTTTAAAATTGATTTGGTTTTCTTTTTTTTTTTCTTTTTCTTTTTTTTTTTTAAATGTTTAAGATAGTAACATTATTGGTTTATATTGTGTAATCCGTGTGATAGAGTTTTTGTAGTATCCGTGTGATAGAGTTTTAGTAGTTAGAAAATTGAATGATAGAGTTTTAGTACTATCGTGCCTGTAGAAATTCAATTTGCTAACTACTAAAATACCTTAGCAAATTGAATTATAGAATTTAAAATTCAATACTATACTCAGAACACGATACTTCTCTTTTTTTCTTGGTCTCCTCATTTAAGTGAATCCCTCCTTCATCATTGAAATCGATTTAAAATTCCTTCTATTAGCTTTGACTGTACTCTTGGCTATATCATAAAAGACTGTTTTTTTATATAATCTTTTTATGGTAATTATCGTCATTTTTGTTGTAGTTGAATCAAAATAAGATTAAGCTAGATTTGCATAATTAGTAGTTGTTGCATCTTCATCATTATCACAAGTTTAAGATAGAGATTACCCTCATCAATAGCTATTATGTCTTCTTCATTGCCAAACTTGATCATCTTGACAAACCTTTTATTTATCTGATTGTACCACATGTATTTATTTACTTTTGGATTCTATTTGATTGTAAGATTTTTATGTCTTTTGATATAAATATATCACGCCTGCAGAAATTTAATTAAATGATGTAATCCGTGCCTAAAGAAATTCAATTTGCTAACTACTAAAATACCTTAGCAAATTGAATTATAGAGTTTAAAATTCAATACTATACTCAGAACACGATACTTCTCCTTTTTTCTTAGTCTCCTCATTTAAGTGAATCCTTCTTCATCATTGAAATCGATTTAAAATTTCTTCTATTAGCTTTGATTGTACTCTTGGCTATATCATAAAAGACTGTTTTTTTTATATAATCTCTTTATGGTAATTATCGTCATTTTTGTTGTAGTTGAATCAAAATAAGATTAAGCTAGATCTGCATAATTAGTAGTTGTTGCATCTTCATCATTATCACAAGTTTAAGATAAAGATTACCCTTATCAATAGCTGTTGCATCTTCTTCATTGCCAAATTTGATCATCTTGACAAACCTTTTATTTATCTGATTGTACCACACGTATTTATTTACTTTTGGATTCTATTTGATTGTAAGATTTTTATGTCTTTTGTTATGAATTAACTAGCTGGTATGCTAGCCAAACCACTTGCTTCTTCAAATTTTTTTTTTTTTTTTTAATCTTTTACTTTGCCACCAACACTATCGTAATTGGTTGTCTCTTTAAAGGCATTTTTTGTCTCCATCGCTATATATATATATATATAGTTTTGTAGGATCCAAGCAAGAAAGAGTTTAAGATGCTTGCTATGTTATTCTCTCAAATTTTTTACAGCATGAACAACTTGCGGTATTGAAGTAATTACATAATATTTTATATCAATAGTTGTTTGACAACTTTAGAATATGAAAAGGTTTAGGTTAAGTGGGTAACAGCTTTAATTTTGTTAAGTTTTGCTTTCTAAATTACTAATAGTAATTTATCATGTTAAATTGGTAGTTTATTTGTATATTAATCAGCTACAATGTTGTAATGTTTTTTATTTTTTTTTCTTCTAATTTGTGAGGTTTAATTCAAATAATTATGAATAAGTCCTTTGAAATCAAATTCAATACAAAAGAAATTTTGTTAGGGACTCTGTAAGGCTAAGGGGAGCTTGAAGATAATATAAGTTTTGGCCTTATATAATATACTTATATTGTGAGCTTTAGTGGCTGCAAGTAGTATTGTAGTAACTTAGATATGAAACTCTAGATATAATACAAACAGCTAAGGATAATGAATATCAAAGGATAATGACATTTACTAATATTTGTCTTTTTAATTTAAATTGTATTTTGCATAATTGCATTCATTAGATTTCATTTTCAGTAATTTTTCCGTGCATCGCATGTGTTAGCGACTAGTATATTTAAAAGTTGAGGCGTAACATTTATTATTGCTACGTTCCTATTGAAGCTCGAATTATTTGTGGTCAACATGATGCACCACACACCATCATAAACTGAAATTGTCTATTATCTATATTGAAACTCATTTCAACATTGAGTGTCATTTTCTTTCCATCCTTATATATATATATATATATATAAGCAAATCATCCACTTATTTTCTACCTCTTATTTTCTCTTTTAAACTTTTCTTTTCACTACTCTAAAAAATAAAAAACAAAAACAAAAACAAAAACCTTTTCTTCTTCCTATCAGTCCACATATCTATGGCTTACACTTCCCTTCCCTCTTTGCCTCTTTACCTCCCCCACTATTCTCTACTTCACTATTACACTTTCTTCATCATTTTCTCTTTCTTATAATTTGACTATTCTTCTTCCCATTTTATTTAGTATAAATTTGATATAAATTCTTCAATTCAATTCATATTTTTCTCACATAAAAACTGCGAGTACTCTCTCTCTCTCTCTCTCTCTCTCTCTCGCAGTAATTTTTTGTTCTTTCTTATAACTCTAATTAAGGTTGATGTTTTTTTTTTTTTTTAATATGTGTTTTGGAATTGTATTTTTTCAATTTTCCATCACAAAGTCTTCTCTCTCCCTTTTATAGCTTCGGTTGAATTTTGATTTAGGTTAATACTTAGTTTTTTTTTTTTTTTTGAAATATAAATTTAAGTTTATATCAAAACACAATCTACAAGACTATGAATTTGAATATGCTTACCAATTGTTTGAATAATAAATGATTAAAAAGTCTATCTTTTATTCCTTTGATTTCATTTTAATTTTGGTTAAGGTAACATTGTAATTTTATGTTGAATTTTGATTATCATGATAATCTCCTTATTCATTTAGAGATAAGAAATTTGAATAATTAATTTAAAACTTATAAAATTTAGTTGCATATTATGCAAATACAACAAACTACAATAGAAGTTAGATGAGAAATTTGATAAAATCATATTTTATTAAACTTGCTCATCCATTGCATGAGCCGTTAACTTGTTTTTTTTTTTTTTTTTTTTTTTTAAAAAAAAACCTTACATAAAGATTGTTCTCCACTTTTTCTTGTATTTATTAGAGGCAAAAACACAATTTTAGTCCTTGTATTTTGGGGCCTCAATCAATTTGGTTCCTACATTTTGGTAGAAATCAATTTGGTCCATGTTATTTTCAACTTACAATCTATTTTGTCCATACCGTTAACTTACTGGCGGAAAATGTCTACGTGGCAAACAGATTGTATAGTTGGCAATCAAAGCTTATATGGCCAATAAAATATTAATAAAATGTTTTAAAATTAACATTTAAAAATGCCACATAAGCATTTGAATGATAAAAAAATTCCATGTAAAAAAAATGATAAAAGAAAAAAAAATGCTAAATGAAAAAAAAATTAAAAACACAAAAATGAAATAATAAAAAAATCATCAGAGTCATCAAAGAGCCAAAAAAAAGAACCTTAAAATTAAAATGAATTGACTTAATCTTTAATATTCAAGCAAGAAGAACACGAAATATAAAAAATCAAATAGGAAGAACAAAATTTGTAATCTTGAACCCTTTCATCAAAATTTTCTATCTCAATACAGAATGTCTATAAAAATTATTCTAAAAATAAAATCAAGAACATAAGTTAAACCAAAAATTTCTCTTTCACACATATGATTCAACTAAATACATATTCAAACTTGTACAACCTATACATATTCAAACTTGTATTGCCAAAACCCAAATAGAGAAAAGAAGAAAAAAAAAGCCAACATTTGTGATAACCCGCATCTTACTCCCTTGATTCCTTAAATATTCATCTTAGAATTCTCAGCAAATTTAGAAAATCACAATAGGTGAAAAGGAAACTGATGTATCCTTGGAAATCAATAGACTGAAAGTCTCGGGCGTTGATGATCTTAAGGCTGAGTCCTAAAAAAGCAAATACAAAATCAGGGGAGACCGGTGGAGGCCGACTAAGAATCCTTCGATGGTAAAGTCAGTGGATTTGTAATTCCAATTAAAAAGGAAGCGTTTCTGGGAGTTTTATTTTATTTTATTTTTTTTGTGGAAAGATGTATGAATGCCTTACCTTATCATTGGTGAATGCTTATATAGCACTTATCTTGGGGCAGTTATTTATTTGGTAACTGCTCCGATTGTTGAGGAATTTGGAAAGACTGTAACTTCCATAACTGATATGAAAGTTATATTATTTGGGTGTTTTCCATAACTGTCGCTAGTGACTAGCTATAGTGACAAATTATACCCCTTTGTGTTCCAAGCAAAAAGCTTGTCCAAAACTTGTATAGGGAACTTAGAAGGTAGGTAGCTTGTCTAGGCGCATTGGACGAGTCACCTAAGCCTAGACGAGCACACTATCATGCAGTTCTACGTTTGCTTCTCTTGCTATTTCCCTTGGACGACCTCTACAGACGAGTTTAGAGTTAGTCTTGCTGTTTCCCTTGAACAACCTCTACGGACGAGTTTGGAGTTGGTGTGTTTTTTATACACCATCAGTTTCCCCCTTGTCCGTGAGTCATCCGAGGAAATGTGCTTATGTTCATGATTCGAGGTGCCACGTGTCACAGCCTCATTGGTGACTAGTCACGTCGATTAATTTTCTCGAGACGCATTCCACGTGGCAGCTTTTGGTTGGTTGTATCATTTCAAATGCTAAAGTCTGCTACCTATAAATAGTGGAAATCCTTCGTTACCCTTCACATTTTCTGAAATTTTCCTTCTTGACAATTCTCGTCTAGAGCTTCGTCTAGAGGTTTATGTGCGTCCATAGTCCTCCTCTGTCTAGAGCCAGGTATTCCCTTTCCTTCTCGTCTTTAGGTTTTCCTTCAAGTTTTCCTCCAAAATGTCTAAAGAGGCTATTTCCTCGTCTAGCAATAGTTTAGATAAAGCTATAGACGAGTATCAGGACACCACTAGTTACAGTGGTTCTAGTAGTAGCTCTAGTGGTAGTAGTGAAGGGAATACCACGGATGAGGGGTATGCTTTTGGCGTCCCTGGAGTCCCCATAGATGTTTTACAAGAATAGCTTAGGAAGAGGGCAACCTCTGGATCTCAAGCTAGCACCTCAACGAGTGCCCCTCCGTCTAGTCCTTTGGTCGATGAGGAAACCATTTATAGTTGTGTAGTAGGTATGAACTCAAAAACCGATGAACAAAGACTTAACAATCTTAGGAGATGGTACCAAATTCCAGACGAGCTTAACCCCAGTTTAGTCATCTGTGGAGAATGGTGTTGTAACCCCCGTTTTGGCATAGGCATCTATGAAGCTTATTTTTTGGGTGGATTAAGACTGCCTTTAAATGCTTTTGCTAGGGAGTTACTCACTAGATTAGGTTTAGTAGTATGACAATTTAACCCTAATGCATGGAGATTAGTTATCTCTATGCAAATTTTGTGGAGGGAAGTATTCGGAGGGGATCATCCTCTTACTGCGGACAAGTTTCTCTTTTGCTATAAGCCTTCAGAAATTAGTCAATCCCTAGACTTTTATCAATTCATAGCTAGGGTTACAAACTGTACGCTAATAAGGTCCTTAGCCTCGTCTGACAAAAAATGGAAGACGGAGTTCTTCTTTGTCTTCGGTTTCTGGGGTGGGAACCCCGTGCATGTTGGCAGGGACACTTTTGCCCCCTATGCTGGGGACTTAGGGAATCTTTGTCCTGAAGGTATGCCTCTCCCCTTTTTCTCTTCCTTTCATCACTATTATTATCAGTACCTATTTGTATATGTGTAACCTCTATTTATTTACTGTTTTACAGGTGCTGGACGCCCTTCTTTGAGCAAGTTCCGCCACGATCGCGTCCATAGGGCTCATCTACACGTTAATAGGGATTTTCATTCCTTGGTTAACCTTAGACGCCTTGCCAAGTGGAGACTTGGTCCTGAACCATCCGACAAGGCAATTGCACATGAGGTTACAGTTCGTAGATGTAAGTTATTACTTGACATAAATATTGTACAAGTTATGCTTTTTGCTTTTTTTTTTTTTTTTTTTTTTTTTTTTTTTTTTTTTTTTTTTTTTTTTAAAATAAGAGGAAAGAAGCTGTGGACAAAAAAAAAAAAAAAAAAGCTTTTTTGTAAAATAATTCATTTCCCAAAAATTATAATGTTGTTTTTTTTATGGTTTCCACATTTTCCCGTGATTGGTTGTATAAAAAAATAATGGGTCAAAAAAAAATTTATCTTTTAACTTCACTTATTTAATTTGGTGTTAAATTGAGCTGTTTTCTATAAATTTTGGTAAAAAACAACTCTATCTCATGCCAATCTAAGCTACTATGAGCCCATTTGTTACCTTTATTTAAGCAACAATTTTCAATATTCAAACAATATTACACGTATTTTTACACTTTTTCACCCATATATATTTATAAAAAATACAAATAACGTTACTAGAACAATATTATCAAACGACCCCTAGATCCTATATATATATAGGAAGTCATTAGATAGATGAATCAATAATATCATCCTTGACGAAAGAACTTAGAAAAAGGAAAAGGAAAATGACCTCTCCAATTAACTGCTTATCAATCTTGGTAATCCCTCTACTAGTCACCTCTATTTTCTACCAAGCTTCTGTCGGACAGCCTGGAATAAAAATTGACGACAGCAGCCTTACGTACCTTTGCAAGAACAGCACGGACCCTACTTATTGCTTTAAAACGTTAAAAGCAGACCCAGATACTTTTGCAGGGATAGGTGATAAATTTCATCTTGGCATCGTTTCTATTGCTATAGTCAATCGTACAGTAAGCGCTACCGCTGCTCAAATCCCACGTATTCTTGAGAAACTCAGTGACCGAGTGGATAAGATTCGAATGATGGATTGCAAAGATGATTATAATGTTGTACTAGACACTGTGGGATTAGCATACGTGAGTTCGGATTCAAGGGATTATTACGGAGCGATGTTTATGATGCAAGATGCAGCTTCCAGACTTGGAGAATGTAAGAATTCATACACTGCCCCCCCAGTACGTGCATCGCCAATAGCAGATGGCATTGCCGAAGCGTTTAAGAAATTTAATATTGTTGACGCTGTATTTGGTTATATGTTGCTTTAAATATAATGTATATGTGATCTATAATAGAAATAGGCCAGCCAAGGCCGGCATGCTATGAATAAATGTCAAAAATGAAACCCTTTACCCACCATGCACATGGATGTTTTCTATCAAGGCTTTCATGTTAAATTACCGATTATCTTAAAAGTTTAAACTATTAGAATATAGTAAATTTAATTATTTAACCAATACTTTTAACACTTCCCCTCACATGTGGGCCGAAACTACCTACCTCGTGAGAATTTAAATGGGAGGTAGAGTGGAGAAGACAAAAATTAAACTCAAGATCTCGTGCTTTGATATCATGTTAAATTAATGATTGTCCCAAAAGTTTAAGCTATTAGGATATAGTAAATTTAATTATTAACCAATACTTCTAACACTTCAAAAAATAAAACCCTATTACCCATTATACCAGTTATTGTGATGTTTTTTTCTTCTTCTTTTTTTCTTTTTTTTTTACAATCACCACTACCAATAGCAGCATATTGATGTTCTCTCTATTTCCCTTTGTTTCTTGGATTAGATAACGAATTATCACTAGTATGCCTACCTCACCGTTTTTTTTGTGTGAGACTATATGAGAAAACAGATAATTAGGAGTGACAGCTTTATGGTTTATTGTGTTTTACTGTCATTGTCATCAAACCTTAAACTAAATTTATGATTAAAAATTTGAGATCCATCCTTTGTTACTTGGATTTGGCTATGAGGCACCATTTTATTATCAATCAATTTTGTTTAAACCAATTTCGCATGTTTGGTTAATATTTTAAAAAAAAAAAAGTGAATAAGCGAGGGGGGGGTTGTTGTCAATGATTTGTCCAGGATTCTTATGCAAATCCCACTTAAGTTTATGGCCTATTGAGTCCTAGTCTTACACTGAATTGTGATTGAATAAAAATTTGTCTTTCTAATGATTATGAACACTTGCCTAGCTATGTTCTCTCTCATGGGTTTGTGGTTGACTTGATTTTAGAATGGGTTTTTGTCGAGGGAGGTGTTTCTAACGGTGGGAAGTTGTTGGGTTTTTTGCTAGGGTGAATTGTAAAAGAGTGAATTAACATAGATTAAAATAAAAAGTTTTTTTGGGGTTTTTTTTAGTAAATGATCTAATATGTAATATTGAAAGATCTCCATTAGAGTGTCCCTATCATTTTATCTAGGGTGGCAATTCATATTCACAGATCGAATTTGTGTTATGTCAAGCCATGAGTATTCGGCTATATGGGTTGACTTGAACTCGACCTATTTAGTAAATGTGTAAAAAATCATTAACCCTAACAAGACCTATTTATTAAACAGTCGACCCAACACGACACGTTTAACATGGTTTTAAAAATCAGACCAAATTGATCAGCCTGATCGGTTCAACCAAGAATCAGGTACCAGTTCGGTCCAGTAAAACTAAGAACCGGAGGCAAATCCAATTTTGCCTTGATCCGATTTTTAAAACCATAACATTTAAACCATTTAATTAACAAGTCATATAAAGGTCAATACAAATAACCTATTTAATTAATAATCATACCTTGCTTGAATAACATGTTATCAATTCCTATATATCTAAAATTAAAGTACAATTACAACCATAAATATAGTAAGAAACATATAATTACAACAAAAAATTAAGCAATAATAATAACAAAAGCTAATACATTTATAAGCTAAATGAGTTAAATAGGTCAGAAGGGTTCACATATCGAACATGAACACGACCTTTTTATTAAATGGGTCAGCTGTATTGACCCGAATATGATCCAAACTCGTTTAGCCTCAACCCATGACCTGTTTATTACGAGTTAGTCGTGTTAAGTTCGCAGGTCATGTCAGATTTGGCCACCCCTAATATATTAATATTATCTCCCTAGCTCCTAGTTACACACTTCGGAGAATCAGATCATTTTGTGGACCACTGGTTTTGTGGTAATGCAACTCCACATAGCCCATGGGCTTAGTTTTATCTTGCAAATACTCCACTACGACCAATATTCTTCATTCTCAATGCCCAAAGTTCAGTCCACAATGGTTGCTATATTCCAGGCTTTGGAAATAGACAGGTCGAGCTGGATGTTATAAAAGCACTGGCCCACTATATCCAAACCCAAAGAGATGTACCACAATGAGCAAATAGAAGCAAGCACTTTCAGTCCACTTAATGTCATTTTTCAAACCACTTAGATATTTTTATACCAGAATATCCTTACACACAGATGCACACTTTAAAACAACTGCTATCAGTTTTATCTGATGGAACATATATAACAATCTTTCTTTAGTTGTTTAGTTTGGTTAACTCAAAAATTCATGCCTCGTACTGGGAACCAATTCCAAGGAATGGATGGTACTTCTGAGGTTCCTGAATCCTTGAACGAATGGGAGCAAATCCATTCCCCATTTCCTGAACTCCCTCCCACAAGTGTGGAACAAGATATGGTAGTTACTGGAGACAATAACTACCTCAACGATAACCATGAAGGCCTACAACAAGAAGTACCTCCAGTATTGGACCTTGAACTTGAAGCCCCTCAAGACCCAGATCCTGAATCAAGTTCTTCATCATCAATGTCATCAATTCTGGAGGCCATGAGGAAAATGGAAGGTTGTCACAACCCCAAGTGGCTAATGAGATAAGGAGGGGTTTGAGATTGCATTTGGAGATGCTGAGATCACACCCACCCACCACCTACATGTATTTCCAAAAAAATATAAACGGTAAAGATCAAATTGACTACAGATTAATAATAATAGGGACCAAATTAATTGCTACAAAAATATAATGATTAAATTGATTGTGGCCCCAAAATATAGAGACCAAAATAGTGTTTTCGCCTTTATTAGAATCAAAAGAAAAAAAATGGATAAAGGAAAGTTATCTATTGATTTCCCTTATTTAGCTTGTATTAAAATAAAGTTGTTTTCCACTTCTAGAAAACAATTCTACCTTACATCAAGCTAAAAAGAGGGAATTCAAACATGAGATAGATCACGCCGTGCTAAATAAAGGAAATCAAACAATTGTTTTCCAATTTATTTTAAGATTGCTATTAAATATAGGAATTAATGAGATAGTTTTCTACCCAAAAAAAAAAAAAAATCTTTTTTGTATAAAAAATAATGGGTCAAAAAAAATTATTTTTTAACTTCACTTATTTAATTTGGTGTTAAATTGAGTAGTTTTCTATAAATTTTGGTCAAAAACAACTCTATCTTATGCCAATCTAAGATAAGATGGGCTCGTTTGTTACCTTTGTTTAAGTAACAGTTTTCAATATTCAAACAACATTACATGTATTTTCACACTTTTTTATCCGCACATATTTAAAAAAAAAAAAACAAACAACGTTATAAGAACAACATTACCAAATGACCCTTATATCTAGGAAGTCATTAGATGGATGAATCAATAGTATCATTCTTGACAAAAGAACTTAGAAAAAGGAAAAGGAAAATGGCCTCCCTAATTAACTGCTTATCAATCTTGGTAATCCCTCTACTGGTCACCTCTCTTTTCTACCAAGTTTCTGTCGGACGGAAACTTGACGACCCCTTCCTTTGGAGCCTTTGCGAGACAACCATCGACCCTAACTTTTGGTTTTCAACTTTAAAAAAAGACCCACGTACTTTTAAAGGGTCAGCTGATTTAAATCATCTTGGCCTCGTTACTATTGCTATAGTCATTGATACAGTATAAGTTGAAGTTGATGAAATCCTAGGTATTGTTAAGAAACTCAGTGACCGAGTGGATATTGCTCTAATGGAGAATTGCAATATGATTATAATAATGCACTAAAGATTTCGAGAGACGCAAACGCGTCTTATGCTGCAAAGGATTATAACGGAGCGAAAAGTTAGATTATAACAGCAGCTCACGGACTTATAGCTTGTGATAAATCATACAATTACCCCCCAGTACGTACATCGCCAATAGCAGATGCCCTTACCAAGGTGATAAAGAAATATGATATTTCTGTCGTTGTATTTAATGCTATCACTGCTTAAACATAATGTATATGTGATCTATAATAGAAATAGGCCGGCCAAGGCGTGCATGCTATGAATAAATGTCAAAACTAAAACCCTTTACCCACCATGCATATGGATGTTTTCTATTGAGGCTTTCATGTTAAATTACTGATTGTCTTAAAAGTTTAAACTATTATGATATAGTAAATTTAATCATTTAACCAATACTTCTAACACTTCTCCTCACATGTGGGCTGAAACAACCTTTTAATAGGTGAGGCCGAACATGTGGGAATTTAAATGGGAGGTAGAGACAAGAATTAAACTCAGGATTTCATGCTCTTATTTCATGTTAAATTAACGATTGTCCCAAAAGTTTAACCTATTAGGATATAGTAAATTTAATCATTTAACCAATACTTCTAACACTCTACAAAAATAAAACCCTATTACCCATTATACCAGTTATTGTGATGTTTTCTTCTATCACAGATCAAAGAAATGAAGAAAACTATATATTCTCACTAATTTGTAAAACAGAATACAAAAAGAGGTATATATACACGAAGAAGAAACAAAAACTAACTAATCAACTCTGTCATGTGTTAAATATCCTACAAGTAACCTTTACACGTGTGAACTAACAAGTCCTTTACATATTAATTCAAGCTACATGTTGTTTTGCTTGTTTTATGTCTTCATTTGTGTCGTTTAGCTTCACACCTATTCTGCAGATACCCTTGTAGCTTTGACCCTCTTCTATCAAGCTTATCTGATCTTGTTCAGACCTGTTTCTTCCATTCTGATATCTTCTTCTTCTTTTTCTTCTTCTTTTTTTTTTTTTTTTTTTTTAACAATCACCACTACCAACAGCAACATATTGATGTTCTTTCTGTTTCTCTTTGTTTCTTGGATTAGATAACGAATTATCACTAGTATGCCTGCCTCAGCTTTTTTATGTGTGAGACAGTATGAGAAAACAGATAATTGGGAGTGACAACTTTATGATTTATTATGTTTTACTGTCATTGTCATCAAACCTTAAACTAAATTTATGATTAACAATTTGAGATCCATCCTTTGTTACTTGGATTTGGATATGAGGCACCATTTTATTATCAATCAATTTTGTTTAAACCAATTTTGTATGTTTGGTTAAGATTTAAAAAAAAAAAAAAAAGTGAATAAGCGATTAATATGATGTGTTTTTTAGAAAGTTCAATGAGCATCGCTTGATGTTCAAAAAGAATTGTTATTTTACTAATTGACTTTCTTTTTATTTTTTATTTTTTTGTGGCTAAGCAATTTGTCCTTGTCTTTGGGGCATCCCAATGTTGGTTTATGGCTATTGTTTTCTACATTGTGAGTTTGTGATTAAAGAACAAAGAAAGGGTGGTAAATAGTACAGGATTCTTATGACAATGATTTATTTTTTGTTTGGGGGGGGGGGGGGGGTACCTCAACGATTTGTCCAGGATTCTTATGCAAACCCCACTTAAGTTTATGGCCTATTGCGTCCTAGTCTTACACTGAATTGTGATTGAATAAAAATTCGTCTTTCTAATGAACACTCGCCTAGCTATGTTCTCTCTCATGGGTTTGTGGTTGACTTGATTTTAGAATGGGTTTTTATCGAGGGAGGTGTTTCTAACGGTGGTGAGCTGCTAGGTTTTTTCCTAGGGTGAATTGTCAAAGAGTGAATTAAAATATATTAAAATAAAAATTTTTTTTGGGGTTTTTTTTAGTAAATGCTTTAATATGTACAGGTCTGTTTAGATAGAACTTATTTTGCTGAAACTGAAAATATTATAACAAAATAATTTTTAAATGTGTGAATAGTATCGCGGAACTCATTTTTAATGAAAAAGTTTCTGAAAAGTGATATTTGTGGGTCCGTGAACAGTGCACGAGTGCACTGTTCACAGTTGAAAAGTCAACTTTTGCGGCTAAAAGCAAAAAAAAAGAAAAAGAAAAGCTGAAAACGTTTATGGCGTCTACTGTGTAGCGTGGGTCCCAGAAAATTTCCAAATGTAAACGTGAAACGCAGGAGTAAACATGGATCCAAACCTATAAGTAATATTGAAAGATCTCCATTAGAGTGTCCTTATCATTTTATTTAGGGGTGGCAATTCATGTTCATGGGTTGAGTTTGTGTCATGTCAAGTCAGGAGTATTCGAGTATATGGATTGACCCAAACTCGACTTATTTAGTAAACGTGTAAAAAAATCATTAACCCTAACAAGGCCTATTTATTAAACCGGTCAACCGGATATGACACGTTTAACATGGTTTTAAAAATCGGATCAGGCTGGCCAGCCCAACTGGTTCAATTGAGAATTGGGTACCAGTCCTTTCCAATAAAACCGAGAACTAGAGGCAAATTCAGTTTTGCTCCGGTCTGATTTTTAAAACCATAACATTTAACCCATTTAATTAACAAGTTATATAAAGGTCAATACAAATAACCTATTTAATTAATAATCATACCTTGCCTAAATAACATGTTATCAATTCCTATATATCTAAAATTAAAATACAATTACAACCATAAATATAGTAAGAAACATATAATTACAACAAAAAATTAAGCAATAATAATAATAAAAGCTAATACCTTTATAAGTTAAACGAGTCAAATAAGTCAGGAGGATTCACATGTTGAACACGAACATGACCTGTTTATTAAATTAGTCAACCATATCGACCTAAATATGATTTGAACCTGTTTAGTCTCAACTCATGACCTGTTTATAAACGTATTAGTCGTGTTGGATTCGCGAGTCGAATCAGATTTTGCCACCTCTAATATTATCTCCCTAACACCCAGTTGCATACTAAAGGAGAATGAGATCATTCTGTGGACCACTGCTTTTGTGGAAATGCAACTCCACATACGACCAATATTCTTCATTCTTAATGCCCAAAGTTCAGTCCACGATAGTTGCTAAAAATAGACAGGTCGAGCTGGATGTTAAAAAAGCACTGGCCCACCATATCCAAACCCAAGAGATGCACCACCGTGAGCAAATAGAAGCAAGCATTTACAGTCCACTTCATGTCATTTTTCAAACCTCTTAGATATTTTTATACCATAATATCCTCACACACACACAATACACACTTCAAAACAAGTGCTTTCAGTTTTGTCTGATGGAACATATAGTAATCTTTCTTTAGTTGTTTAGTTTGGTAACTCAAAATTTCATGCCTCGTACTGGGAACCAATTCCAAGAAATGGATGGTACTTCTGATGTTGCTGAATCCTTGGACGAATGGGAGCAAATCCAATTCCCATTTCCCAAACTCCCTCCCACAAGTGTGGAACAAGATATGGTAGTTACTAGAGACAATAACTACCTCAACGATAACCATGAAGGCCTGCAACAAGAAGTACCTCCAGTATTGGGCCCTGAACTTGAAGCCACTCAAGACCCAGAACCTGAGTCAAGTTCTTCATCATCAGTGTCATCGAATTCTGGAGGCGATGAGGAAAATGGAAGGTTGTCACAGCCCCAAGTGGCTAACGAGATAAGGAGGGGTTTGAGATTGCGTTTGGAGATTCTGAGAGCTGGGGTCTCCAAGGTGGCTTGTAGAGTTTGGAATTGTGCAGCATGTGCCAGGGGGTTTTGGTCGATTGCATCGGTGACTGGAGTGGCAGCCGCGGTGTTGCTGTCATTCTTGTATGTCAGGGTGCAAAGGTGGCGTCAAGTTCTGTACAAAGAGAGCAAGGATCGTCTCATCAGAGAGAAAGATGAGGTTCTTTGCTAAAAGCTTCATAATTTAAGACTTTTTTTTGAATAAAATCTAGTGAATTTATAGATTTGGATTCCTGAGTTTATCTGGGGTATGATTCTAGATTTCTTGTATCAGAATTGTTTTGTGTTTTTGGGCTCGTGTATGAATTAATGAATCAATTAAGTGAGAATTCTACTTATATCAGACCTTAAGAACTACCTGTGCTAACCATGATGTTTTAAGTAATTGAGTACTGCAACTAAAGCTTGCCTACTGTTGAAACTTAAATTGAAAATTCTAGGGGTTGTGATCTCAGTTCTACGGCTTATGCCTCATGAGCATGGAAGGAGGTTTATTGGATTCTAGCAACATTATAATGTGAACAATGTTCTTGTCCATTTTTAAAACTGAACTACCCTGCAACTTGCACATGTAAAACAGGTATGCTCTAGCATGTAACAGTACTTCCTCTCTATTTTGCAAGGGCGAGGATGTTTATATGTTAATAACATAGAAACAAAACTTTTTTCCTTAACTTGTCAAGTGCTGATTGAAGTAACAAAACTTTTTTCCTTAACAAGCTTTGTTCTAAAGCTTGTTTGGTTATGATGATGTGTTGAAATACCAAGCAGAAGGCACTGATGCGGTACCGGCCAAGAACCCTTTGAATGTCAACTCAGTGAATGAGAAATCTCTAAAAACTCTATAGTGAGAGAGCTAGAGATTTTCTACATATCTAAGGAAAGAGGAGATTTGGTGCTTATATAGTGGCAAGTAGTGAACCAAGATCTCTCGGAAGTGGGGATCTTTCCTTGTAGAGGAGATTTGGTATTAGGGTTTCCGTGATTCTAGGGTGTCTTTCCATATGGAGAAGATATGGGAGCATGATAAAGTATTTGTGCATGATGTGCAAGATATTTTCATACATGAATATTCGTGAGGACCAAGTAAGGCCACGTAGGACCCATCCGCTTCTCCACCTTGTCGGCCTTATGGTCACCTGGCGCTTCAGGTTTTCCCATCAATTTGTGGGGGATATGTATCCGTTTGCTTTTGTGGTGGCGTCATCCATTGAAAGTGCCATCGGTTTGATAAGGGTATGTTACCTCTATCATAGTCTCTTCGGAGCCTCTGTCACCTTCTTGTGAAGCCGATGGTCTCGTAGAGGTTGTCTACTCTCCTAGCCTTCTGTTTATAAGTCAATTTACTTTTGTCGAAAATAGCCCTATTAGGTTCTTTAGTTTTATTGAACTTCCCTTCTACCGCCCCCCCACCCCCAAAAAAAAATAAAAAATAAAAACTAAAAAAGTATTCAGTTAGTGTATTTTTGGTTTACTCTTCTCTTTATTTGCATGCAAGACAACAAGAAGGATAAAAGAAATTGTAAAAAAGATGTTAAATCATAACAAAGAGGAGCACATTTTTTGCTCAAAAGAGGAGCAAAGTTTGAACTTGGATAATGTTGGGACATTGCAAACTAAATTCACCACTGTTCAAGACCATTGCAATTTGCAACCCCATAACTGTCACTATGAGCAAAAATCACGATCACCAACTACAACCCAGACCCCCCTTACGGCTATCTCAAACCAAAAATAAAATCACCACTACCACCCAAAATTGTGTCGCCATCAGAGCCATTCAAAGCCAGTCAAGGAGAGAGGAAAGCCAAAAAAAAAAAAGAGGTAGAGAACAAGGAGGAGTAGGTGCTCACAAGTTATATAATCATTCTATATAAAAATAAATAAATAAAAGAAGAGACAAAAACTGAGAAGAAAATAGGAGAAAAAATGGTTGTGGTGGGGCAGTGTTACTATTTATTGCTTTATGGAAATGAGAATCCAAAATGAGAGCCCTCAGTGTCTTGTTTGGCTCACCAATTTAAAAACAGTTCTCAAACTTGGTTTTTTAGTGTTTTCCTAATAAAAGAAAATGATGGAAATTGTTTGGCAATTGCAAGAGACCACAAGCTTGTCTGATTTTTTATTTTATTAGATCAAGCCCATATGAATAAGTGAAACCGTAATTGATTGTCTCTCAAAATATTGCCTTGTCTATGAACATTTTAACTATAGATCAAGGGTGGTACATTTGAAGTCACCACTTATTTTAATTTATAGAAAAATAAGAAAATTAATGCATCATTTTATTGATTGAATAATTATGCAATTACATTTGATATAAATTAATGGAAAATTATATGACTTTGGTTCTAAATACAATCTAAGAAAGTCTACTATCTTTCTCAAAAAAAAAAAAACACTAAGAAAATGCATGGCTTTAATTTCTACTTACATTCTAAAAAATAAAAATTATGGTGCATATGACTTAGTCTGTGACATGAAGACCTCATCTTCAAATTCCTTTTCAATCAAAAATAATTATCTAAGTGGGGAGGAAAAGTCATTTTTGGGCACGTTTTCAAAGTGATCGGTCAAATTTTGATTTGTGAATAACTAGTTATAGAGTGTGAAGGTGTTCGGTACTCACCTCGTTTGGTAAATCATTATTCTAAAATATGGTGGTCACGGTCATGTCATGCAAGTATTATCCGAAAATGTGACAAAATGTAAAATTTTCATGTTATGTTCAATAAAATAGATCAAAGATTGGGATTATTAAAAAGGTTTTGATCATGTTATAAACCATATATTATACGAGTATGTTCATAGTGGTTTATCCCTTATCATCAAAAGCAAACATCATGACATGTATCACATATCTATGGTCATGAATCTATCTGGTGAAAGGATTATGCCTAAATGCAAGAGTGGAATTGTATGTTCTTAATGGCTTGAATCTAGGTGTAACACGTTCTTCCTTCAAACTTGGAATTTTGGAAACACCTTCAGATAGTTTGATTCCTTGGTTTTGATCAAAACTTGGATTGATTGGGCATCACCTCCTTGGATCAAGACTTGGATCAGTGGAGCTTAGACAACACCTCCATCGATCCTTGTAAGTGTTTTTCAGGTTCTCTTTGAAAATTTTGGTAGGATAACTACATATTCTTGATGATTTGTGATTAGAAATGGTTTGAGGGCTAAGGAAGTCAAGTTTATGCTAGGGAAGTCATAAACATGAAGTCTTGAAGAGTGGCGTGATTGACAGAAAGGATTAGCAATCACATAATGGCTATTTCCCAAAAATCTCTCTCAAAGATTTCTATGTGCTTTGCAAATAGGAGGCCTCCTATATTTATAAAAAGCGAAGAAGTTTTTGGTTGAGGAGATAGAGCAAGTTTGAGACTCTCCAAGCCTTGCATCTCACAAAATAAGCCATAAAATTCACAAGAGTAAGCTAGGTCAAAATGACCATATACCACTGTTTGGCAATATATTTAGCAATATACCACTGTTTGTGAAATATTTAGTAATTTACTACCTTTTTGAAACATGAGTTCCAAAAACTTGAGTTCTTTGAAAAAATACCCTTCAAATTTGTCATGCTATATTCTATGGAACTTGAGTTACTGAAACTCAAGTTACATAAAAAATTTCCCATGGAACTCAGCTTACACGGCAAACTCAAGTTTTACAAACTCGAGTTTTAAAAAAGTAGTAGATCCCTAATCATTTCACAAATAGTACTGGATCCATACATATTTTGCTAAACAATAGTACTCGGCCATTTTGGCCGGTGAGCTGTAAATTGAAAAAACCAAAGAATGGCTTAATTTTAGAGAAATCTAAAGTCAAGTGTTGAATCGACACTTAGGCCTCACTTGGGAGGAGGGAATAGAATGGAAAGGAAAGGAATGAAAAGAATCATTTTAGAATATTCTTCCATTCCCTTGTTTGAAAGTTTTAATAGAGGGAATGGAAAGTTCATTCCCTTGTTTGAAAGTTTAAGTAGGAGGGAATGAAATGGGTAGGAGGAAATACTTATTCCTCTCTATTTTCTTAAAACCTCAAATTTTCTTTCCCCTTGAAATTGGGAGAGAATGGAATTAGATCTAATAATTTTTTTACTAAAACTCTCAAAATACCCCTATATATTCAACTCTTTATTTTAAAATAGGGATCTAATAATAATATTGTTATAAAATGATTCTATTCTATTCCCTCCATGCTGCTCCCAAACAAGATTACTTATATTCTATTCATTTTTATTCCTTTCCATTCCTTTATTTTAAAATATTCAAGCGAGGCCTTAATTCCATTCCATTCTATTCTTTTCCCTTACTTAAATACATTCCATTCAATTCTATTCTTTTCCATTCTCTTATAATCATTCCATTCTCTTCCCTTATGAATTCCCAAGCGGAGCCTTAGGCCTCGTTTGGGAGGGAGGAATGGAATGGAATGGAAATGAATGAAAAAATAATTTTAGAATATTCTTTCCTTCTCTTTTTTTGGAGTTTTAATGGAGGGAATGAAAAATTCATTCCCTTATTTGGGAGTTAAAATGAGAGGGAATGGAATAGGTGGGAGTGAATGAAATTAAATTTAATGAATTTTTTACTAAAACTCCCAAAATACTCTTATATATTCAACAATTTATTTTAAAATAATGGCCTAATAGTAATTGTGGGGCCAGAAAATCGGGTAGCCTCGGCCTACTCCAAACTAGGCCCAAATAGCTCACGTCGAGGACGCATGATGGGTCCGAGGATGACCCTATCCTCGGCCCTCCGAGACCTCGGTACGGAGAACGGCAAGCTCTGGGCGAACTGTCACCTCGGCATTGAATACGCTCACCTGACCCTCCTGGCCGCATTAATGGGGATGTAACCCCTTGACAGGGCAACATCGATCAAGGTGAACCACTTGAGCATGGACATGACCTTTGATGGGACAGACGTTCAGGGAGGAGGCCAATAGATGATCGACAGAAGGAAGAAGGAAAGAAGGAGAGTGAGAGATATATAAGGAAAGGAAGCAAAGTGTAAAGGGGAGGTCTTTTGGGGGGAGGGAAGAAGGAAGAAAAAACCTCCTGGAGCATCCCCCAATTGTAAATTGTTCTAAGTATTTTTCAATAAAGGAAAAGAGTTCATGCTTCGTGAACGCCGGCCAGCGCCTAAACCTTCGATCCACTCTCTACAAATTCATTGTTCTAGGTTCGTTGGGCCTTTAACCCATATCCTTTGGGCTTGGGCAACAAAAACTGACCCTACAATTAGCGTCGTCTGTGGGAAGGATTAGTGCGCTGGCCGGCGCAACAAACGATCGTTCTAAGTAATCATTCTGCAAAAGATTGGTGGTGATTAAAAAAAAAAAAAAAAAAAAAAAGGAACTACCAAACAAACATTGCAACTAAAAGTTAGATGACTGAAATAAAAAAGAGTGAAAGTTAGAGGGGTCAATTTTGCATTTTTGCCTATATATATATATATATATATATACTATCTCATACACAAACTTACATTTTATATATAATTTTTGAAGTTGAAAAAACTTGAAATTTAAATATTTTAGGATTAGGTAGTTACTATTCTTTGGTCACCTTGATTTTTTGCAAACATGGAAGGGATCAAGTTAATACTCCCTCCGTCCCACTTTTTTTGTCCTGTTTGAAAGGTTAAACTTTTTAAGGGAACATCATTTATTGTCTTGTCTACCTTTTAAAAATGTATAAGTTTCCAAAACTACCCTTAAAAAAATTTATCAAAAAATTGAATTAGTAAATTAATAGGGGTATAATTCCTACATTAGTAAATTAATGACTTTTATTTTTAGAAACAGGACAATATTTTGGGACATCTCAAAATAGAATAAATGACAAAAAAAGTGGGATGGAGGGAGTAATAAATATATAAGTTTTTTTTTTTTTTTTAATACAAGATAGAAATTCTACTCTAGCCTAATCTAAATGTATATGTATGTGAAACTCTCTCTTGAAGATTTAAATCTCGGCCCTTACCCCCCACACCCCACAAGCACTTATACTTGTGCGGTGGTAATAAATATATAAGTTGTTGATATTGTTTTTTATGCTGTTATTTAGTTCATGGATATTAATAAAAAAAAAAAAAACAATTACATGGTAGTTATGTCATTTTCGGAATTTGCTAAACAAATATCAGCCAAATAGAACACAATTTATTAATCGCAGTTACTGACCACTCCAACCATCATATTATCAATTATTGAAACCATGTATTTTCCTTGAAACAACGCTTATTCAAACAGTTACCCAGTCCCCAACACCAAGAAAGAAAAAGAAAAGAAAGGGTCCAGCTTGTGTCCAGTGAAAGTTTTCACTGGACACATTGGATCTTGGACACATGTCCAAATCCCGCCGTGTCCAGTGAAAATTTTCACTGGACACAAGCCTTGCCCAAAAAAAAAAAGCCACCAATGCGTCAAGTTTGGGTGAATGATTGGAATGATCAGAAAACCTCACCAAACAAAAAGAGAATCAAACAATGGCAAAGAAAGAAACAAGAAGCATCACGAGGGCGTAAGGAGGAGACTGTTATCGGCTGGTAGGTGGAGAGTCTGAGTTTCCATCGGGTGCATAAGGAGATATGGTTGTTTAATGATGGTAATCTCTCAATTTAAATATCGTTAAACAACCAGTATTTTCCAAGTTTTTCCTAAAATCTAACTTGTCAATAGTGGTTTTTTAATGATGTAATGACTAAATGAAAATCATGTTAATTTGTTGATTTACACGTAAATTTTTACGCTCTGTTTGTTTCAACATTAACGTTTTCTAGAACATAATTTATTTTCTAAAGAGCATTTTTTGGAAAACTATTTCGTTTTCCGGTGTTTGGTAACAATATTGAAAATGAGCTTGAGAATGTTTTTTAGTGTTTAGTATGCAATTTTTTTTATTTTATTTCTTGTATAATTTAAAACATGTGTATTATGTAAACCAATTAATGTAATCAATATAAATAAAAAACCAAGAATGAATTTGGTTTTGTGGGGCCAGAAAATCGGGTAGCCTCAGCCCACTTCAACCCAGGCCCAAATGGCCCACACCGAGGGCGCATGATGGGTCCGAGGATGACCCTAGCCTCGGTCGTCCAAGACCTCAGTACGAAGAAGAGGCAAGCCCTGGGCGAACTGTCACCTCGGCATTGAATACGCTCACCTAACCCTTCTGGCCGCATTAATGGGGATGTAACCCTTTGACAGAGCAACATCGATCAGGGTGAACCACTGGAGCATGGATATGGCCTCTGATGAGACAGAAGGTCAAAAGGGAGGCCAATAGATGATCAACAGGAGGAGGAAGAGAGGGATATATAAGAAATGTGAGCAAAATGTAAAGGGGGGATTTTTTGGAGGAGTTTTTGGAAGGGGGGAAAAGAAAACCTCCTCGGCCATGGGCCGAGGAGCATCCCCCAGTTGTAAATTGTACTAAGTATTTTTCAATAAAAGAAAAGAGTTCATGCTTCGTGAACGTTGGTCAGCGCCTAAACCTTCGATCCACTCTCTACAAATTCATTGTTCTGGGTTCGTTGGGCCTTTAACCCATATCCTTTGGGCTTGGGCAACAAAAACTGACCCTACAATTGGCGTCGTCTGTGGGAAGGATTAGTGCGCTGGCTAGCGCAACAGGCGATGGTTCTAAATAATCATTCTACGGAAGATCGATGGTGGTACAAAAAAAAAGAACTACCAAACAAACATTGCAAAAAGATAAAAGTTCGAGACAGAAGATTTAACAGCAAAGAAAGAAAGCTTGATATTATTTCATAAAAAGAAAAGTACAAAATACAATCAGAGGCTCAGGCAGGCGTCCTAAAACTAGCTAGAGGGAAGTATCAACCCGTACTCTTATTGGCATTAAGAGAATGGGAGAACTTGACAATAAGAGGGGGGAAGGGGGCTGAGGCTGGCTTGCTTCAAGGCCACCGGCAACTCCTTCCTCAGTGCGGCGGAGTTTGAACAAAGCGAGGAGGCGATGCAGGGGCACCGGGACGCCCTCCCCCATGATGTTCCCTTGATTCTCTCCAATCCTCACGAGCGTTGGCCGTTGGAGACGGCAACACTCGGGCACCAGCCATGACATGAGTTCACGCGTCTCCTCCGTCGGCGGTGCGCTCCGGAGAGAGACATTAGGTACTTCAACGACATCCCTCTTGGCCACCACGTACGGCACTGTCAGTGTTATGCCTAGACTCTGCCGCGCCGAAAGCCCAGTGGGGACTGCGGTCACAACGACTCTTGGCACGGATATCCTCACACCCGCCCAAAGCCGCCCCATATCTACCAACTCCGGTCACAATTCTAGCGGGGTTATTAAAGGGGCTTGGGGAGCTAAAAGGGCGTGTTTTCTGTTTGTGTTAGGAAGTTCATGGAGTATGGAGAAACCATCCCCCCGGAAGGCCTTATATAGAGGATGAAGGTTGGTGAGAATTAATCCACACAGAATTCGAAAATATAGTTACCAGCAGGGCTAATAACGAAGCTACCAAATTCCAAGGGGACCGTAGACCGCTAGACTTGTGTTAATTCACGAGGACATTAATGAAGGCGCGTCTCACGCACCGAAACATCAAGCGCGGAGCACAAACGGCCAAGGGGCGCTTCGTAAATGAAAAAGATGGGGACTCGAGCTAGAGGCGAGATCAACGCCACGTGTAAGATCATAATCCGACCCAAGGAGGAATCGTCTCCAATAAAGCGGTCCGAAGACAAACCCCTTCATACAGAGAAATGAAAGCATTAGACAAAACCAAGGCACTGCATGGTCCTCGGACTCAGGCCTATGGGGAAACTAACCGCTCAGCTATACCTGGGTACTAGATAGAACCAAGGTATTGCATGGTCCTCAGACTCAAACCTATGGGGAAACTAGATACTTACAGAGAAAGGGAAGCGTTAGACAGAACCAAGGCACTGCATGGTCCTCGGACTCAGGACTATGGGGAAACTAACCGCTCAGCTATACCTGGGTACTAAACAGAACCAAGGTATTGCATAGTCCTCAGACTCAAACCTATGGGGAAACTAGATACTTACAGAGAAATGGAAGCGTTAGACAGAACCAAGGCACTGCATGGTCCTCGGACTCAGGCCTATGAGGAAACTAACCGCTCAGCTATACTTGGGTGCTAGACAGAACCAAGGTATTGCATGGTCCTCGGACTCAAACCTATGGGGAAACTAGATACTTACAGAGAAAGGGAAGCGTTAGACAGAACCAAGGCACTGCATGGTCCTCGGACTCAGGCCTGTGGGGAAACTAACCGCTCAGCTATACCTGGGTACTAGATAGAACCAAGGTATTGCATGGTCCTCGAACTCAAACCTATGGAAAAACTAGATACTTACAGAGAAATGGAAGCGTTAGACAGAACCAAGGCACTGCATGGTCCTCGGACTCAGACCTATGGGGAAACTAACCGCTCAGCTATACCTGGATACTAGACAGAACCAAGGTATTGCATGGTCCTCGGACTCAAACCTATAGGGAAACTAGATACTTATAGAGAAAGGGAAGCGTTAGACAGAACCAAGGCACTGCATGGTCCTCGGACTCAGGCCTATAGGGAAACTAACCGCTCACCTATACTTGGGTACTAGACAGAACCAAGGTATTGCATGGTCCTTGGACTCAAACCTATGGGGAAACTAGATACTTACAGAGAAAGGGAAGCGTTAGACAGAACCAAGGCACTGCATGGTCCTCGGACTCAGGCCTATGAGAAAACTAACCGCTCAGCTATACTTGGGTGCTAGACAGAACCAAGGTATTGCATGGTCCTTGGACTCAAACCTATGGGGAAACTAGATACTTACAGAGAAAGGGAAGCGTTAGACAGAACCAAGGCACTGCATGGTCCTCGGACTCAGAGGAAACTAACCGCTCAGCTATACCTGGGTACTAGACAGAACCAAGGTATTGCATGGTCTTCGGACTCAAACCTATGGGGAAACTAGATACTTACAGAGAACTGGAAGCGTTAGACAGAACCAAGGCATTACATGGTCCTCGAACTCAAGCCTATGGGGAAACTAACCGCTCAGCTATACCTGGGTACTAGACAGAACCAAGGTATTGCATGGTCCTCGGACTCAAACCTATGGGGAAACTAGATACTTACAGAGAACTGGAAGCGTTAGACAGAACCAAGGCATTGCATGGTCCTCGGACTCAAGCTTATGGGAAAACTAACCGCTCAGCTATACCTGGGTACTAGACAGAACCAAGGTATTGCATAGTCCTCGGACTCAGGCCTACAAGGAAACTAACTACAAAATATCCTAAGTCAGGAAAGGATCAAGCCCCACCTAGCCTTTGAGACGCAAGAGAGCTGCTCATGCACACGTTCTCTCTCCTTATCATCGTTACAGGTGCAATTGGCCGACATACAATTCAAGCTAAAATCGTGTAGATCAAAGGGAAAAAAGGAAAGGTAGGCAGCGTGTGCACAAATAAGCAATTTAAATAAATATAAAGGGGAATTGAATTCGCATTACAATAATGAGTTCGTAAAAATTGCATGGCAAGAGCCCCAGTACATAGAGAAGAAGCACAACAAAATGAAATAAAACGGCGTGGAAGTAAGACGAGTCGAGACGCCGGGGAGTCTACTCCTTTTGCTCAGGCTGGACAGGGGCAACCCCTGACCCCTCCGAACCCTGGCCTGAAGGGACGGCCTGCAAGGGTACGACAGGAACAGCTGCTTCCTCGGTGGTAGGGTTGGATCATCGGAAGGGATCTCCACTATCTCTTAGGGCACCTCCTCGCTCGAATGCTCCCCCAGCTCAGCTGTCCCCCACCTCTTCAACGATTTCCCCAGCCTTAGCGCCATTAGGGGCGACCTCACGGATAGTGGGGGGGGTAATACACGCTCTCTGCCTTCCATAGGTCGGATGTGGCCTCCACTCCAGCTTGTTTGAGGGCCTCAGCCCAGACCTGGGAACAGTATCGCCTACACACCCCCGGGACTTGAGCCTTGTAGAGGGCCTCTACCGCAGCCATCCCATCAGCGTAGGCTGCGGTCTCAGCCTCCTCTTTGGCACGCTCGGCCATCTCCCTGCCATGGTCAGCCTAGTCCTTAGCCCACCGAGCCTGGTCTCTGGCCCATTCGGCCTCCCTCTGGGACCCCTCGGCCTTTGTCACCTTAGCCTGCAGATCAGCGATCAAATCCCTCGCGATCTGCAATTGCTCCTCCGCCTCGCCCAGGCGCTTCGTCTGCTCATTGGCCTGATTCTGGGCACCCTCAAGACCAGACAGTGCACTGTCCCGCTCCCTGGTCACCGCCTTCAAAGCCTCTCAGGCCTTGGCGAGGTCAGCCTCGGAATTCTTTAGAGCCCTGGTGGCCTGGTAGCGCTAACCACGCTCCCGTTTGAGGGCCTCCTTCTGGTCGTTTGCTGCCCCCTCCAGCATAAAGATAGCTTGGACAGCCTACCAGAACAACCAGTGTGCTATAAGCCCAATAAAGGAAAAAGGGTGGGAGAAGAGTCAAGGTTGTAGCCTTTACCATCCCCACATATCGCTTGAGGCTGAGGAAGACCTGCTCGCTCGTCAAAGAGTTAAGCTCAGCCATATCTGCTGGGAGTAGCAAGCTCCTCTCCAGCGCATCAGCCACGCGCGCACCTTCACCCTCATTGAAGTCCCTGAGGGAGGCGTTATCCCTCAAGGGCTTCCCATGGAGCATCGGGGCTGGGAGCCAGGCCTGGACCTCGGAAGAGGTGGTGTCGACGACCTGCCTCTCTTAGCTCTTGTCGCCTATTTTAAGCTGCTTGGACGGCCGCAGAGTAGTGTCCTCCTCCTGTGAGGACACCGTCTTATCCTTCACATGCCTTTTACCCTTATCCTTCTTCTTCTTGGGGCCAGCAGACGCGGACCCAGAGGGCGAGCGCGTCTGAGAAGGAGAAGGAGGGAGTTTCTGCCGAGCGGAAGTCAACCTAGCCTTCGGAGGTGGAGTGGGAAGTTTCTGTTGGGACTCCCCCGGCTGGCCCTCAATCAGGTCCAGCAAATTGGTGGTGGGCTTCCTCTTGTAACCCATTGTCAGCCAAAGAGGGGCTTCTGAAGCAAGGAGGTCTGCTTCGGTCAGATTGGGATCACCTAAGTCGCCGAGAGGGTCCTCGGACTGATCAAGCTGAGCGAAAACGTCAAACGCGTCCCCTTCCCCCTCTGGAGCTTCCTCAGCAGCCTCGGCCAACGGTTGGGAAGAGGAGGGGACGGCTAATGTGATAGCTTCCTGGTCAGAGGGCTCCTCGGGGAACGAAAATTCGTCCTCGGTCACAGTAATCCTCTGAAGCCGAGGATCGTTGACGAGGATGACGTGCTTCGGAACCAGGAACCATTTCTGAGTAGGTTTATAACCCAAAATTATGTGGGCGGCCCTAACCTGATTGTCATCCTCGTTTATATACACCGGCGCCCTCAGCACCTTCTGCAAGTCTTCCCAGTTGACCAGATGGAAGTGACGCTCAAAAGCGTGCGGGTCTGCAAATGAAAAGCACCACCGCGTTAGTAAAAAAAAAAAAAAAGGAAAGAAAAAAGACGAGAACTTGAAACCCTTTCTGTCTCCCACTGCCCCACCTGGTATTCCCTCTGTTGTTGGGCAGTGAAGGCCATCGTGCCACTCCCCTGACACGATGAGGAAATCCTCATAGAACCCCTTGTTGGACTCGGAGAGGCACTGAATGAGCCGCACCCTGTCGTCCCTCATCTTCAGGTAATACGACTTGCCCTTAAGAAGCTGAAGGTCGTAACACCAGTTCACGTCGTGGTGGGTCAACCTCAGCCCCATCTTCTCGTTCAAGGCGTCCACACAGCCCAGAATCCTAAAGACGTTTATCCCACACTGGGTGGGGGCCAACCGGAAGTGCATGAGGTAATCCCTCATCACCGGCCCCACAGGGATCATCATCCCCCCTTCAAGGAAGGCGACTATAGGAATTACCACCTCGCCCTCCTGCCTGTGTATGCGCCACTCCCCTTCCTCACAATATTTCAGGCCTACATTGCCGGGAATTCTGCGGTCGGTGATGAATTTCTCCATCGCCTCCGCGGTATCGACGTATTTCTTAAACCTACCCATCCCAGTTGACGCCTAAAAGAACTAAGAAAGAACAGGTGAAGTAGAAAAAAGGGTAAAGAGAAAGAGAGGTCAAAGAGAGACAGAGCGACTTACTAGAAAGAGGAAGGGCTCTTCGGACAGGCTTTTGCGCTGGAGGTGCTAGTGAGAGTATGGCTGAACTCAGGAGGGGCGCACGAATATTCTTGATTACAAATGAGGAACAGGAAGAAGCAGTTCGTACAGGTATTTATACCCCAAATCGAGGAACCATGCAGGTCTTCCTGCCCATAAATGTAAGACGAAATGCGTGCAGCAAGATTTTGAGGGGCTATTGTGGGGCTAGAAAATCGGGTAGCCTCGGCCCACTCCAAACCAGGCCCAAATGGCCCACGCCGAGGAGGCATGATGGGTCCGAGGATGACCCTATCCTCGGCCCTCCGAGACCTCGATACGGAGAATGGCAAGCTCTGAGCGAACTGTCACCTCGGTATTGAATACGCTCACCTAACCCTCCTGGCCGCATTAATGGGGATGTAACCCCTTGACAGGGCAACATCGATCAGGGTGAACCACTTGAGTACGGACATGACCTTTGATGGGACAGACGGTCAGGGAAGAGGCCAATAGATGATCGACAGAAGGAAGAAGGAAAGAAGGAGAGTGAGAGATATATAAGGAAGGGAAGCAAAGTGTAAAGGGGAGGTCTTTTGGGGGGAGGGAAGAAGGAAGAAAAAACCTCCTCGGCCATGGGCCGAGGAGCATCCCCCAATTGTAAATTGTTCTAAGTATTTTTCAATAAAGAAAAAGAGTTCATGATTCATGAACGCCGGCCAGCGCCTAAACCTTCGATCCACTCTCTACAAATTCATTGTTCTGGGTTCGTTGGACCTTTAACCCATATCCTTTGGGCTTGGGCAACAAAAACTGACCCTACAGTAATATTGTCATAAAATGATTTAATTCCATTCCCTCAATGTTACTCCCAAACAAGATTATTTAAATTCTATTCATTTTCATTTCTTTCATTTATTTTAAAATATCCAATTAAGGTTACTTAGGCCTCGTTTGAGATGAGGGAATGGAATTGAATTGAATGAAAAGGAAATAAATGAAAAGAATAATTTTAGAATATTCTTCCCTTCCCTTGTTTGAGAGTTTTAATGGAGGGAATGGAAAGTTCATTTCCTTGTTTGAGAGTTTAAGTTGGAGAAAATGAAATGGGTAGAAGAGAGACACTCATTCATCTTTATTCCCTTAAAATCTCAAATTTTCATTCTCCTCGAAATTGGGAGGAATGGAAGGGAATGGAATTAGATTTAATGATTTTTTTACCAAAACTCTCAAAATACTCTTATATATTCAACCCTTTATTTTAAAATAGGGGTCTAATAATAATATTGTCATAAAATAATTACATTTCATTCCCTCCATGTTATTCCTAAACAATATTACTTACATTCCATTCATTTACATTCCTTTATTTTAAACATCCAATCAAGGTTATTTAATTCCATTATTTTTCCTTACTTAAATACATTCCATTCATTTTCATTCCCTTATGATCATTCCATTATATTCCCTCTCACTTAAACTCCCAAACAAGAGAATGGACTTTTCATTCCCTTCATTAAAACTCTCAAATAAGAGAATGAAAGAATATTCTAAAATTATTATTTTCATTCTTTTCCATTTCATTCCATTCCCTAATCCCAAACAAGACCTTAATTCCATTCCATTCTAATTTTTTCTATTTTTTTCCCTTACTTAAATACATTTCATTCCATTCATTTCCATTCCTTTATAATCATTCTATTCCATTCTATTCTATTATTTATGAACTCCCAAATGAAGCCTTAAAATGAGGGTGCACACTAAACTTTGTGCTCTATTTCAAATTTTGATGACTTCTTTTTAACTCTTTTTGGTTATTTTTTAGAGTTCCATATGACTTGGGATTTGCAACCTAGTTTTTTGGTCTTTCAAGAGTTTGAATGCATTAGGGAATACTAACTTTAAACACTTGATTAATTAAAATAATTATTCAATTATTTAAAACCACTAAACTCCTTAGCAAATTAGGCTATTAGAATTAATTACATGCATGCATTTCCACTATTATTTTTACCACAACCCAAAACAACTATCACACACACATGGTGAATTAAAACTAATGCTTTTAATAGCCAATCGTAATTAATCAATCATAGGGAAAATTATTGAATACTCTGGAAGTATCATAAATGCATACTCCCCCTCTCACATGAATTGTGAGTTCTACTATGAATTTAATTAGTGAGACCCACAATTATGTGAAAGGGAAGAGTATGCATTTATGGTACTTTGAGAGTATTTAATAATTACCCCATAACAAGACGTAATCAGCTATGATCTAATCGCAAGGATGCATATTTATCATTCAAATTTGATTTGGCTATAACTTTTACTTTGATAGTCCAGCTTAGGTATGTTTTTTATCGTTTTGATCATTAGAACTTCTAGAATTGTTTTCAATGAAGCATTAGAAGATTGAATAGTAAAAATTAGGATTTAGACCTTATGCCAAGGTTAAACAAAGGTTGCAAAAATGCGGGTGTCTATAGCAATGTGCTTCTATTTCTATTTTTTCCCCCTAAACCTTTGCATACTGACAACACCAAAAACCATAAAAGTTTCAATATATATATATATATATAAGCCAAAATTAAGAGAAAATTCAATTAGATTTTCAATTAAGGTATAATTTTGGGCCACATATCCCATATAATTTTTATTTGTTATTTTTTATGCCAAGTAAGTTATTAGTACAAAAGCTAAAGAGTCAAAAATAAATAAGACGGAATAAAAAAGGTTTTGTTTGACACTAACAAGGTATTTACATCTAGACCAAATTTATATCAACGTATACTAAACTTAGCACATTTTCAATTAGAGTCTAATTTTGAATCACATGTCCCATATGATTTTTTTAACTTTAGTGACAAGTGAGCTATCAGTGCAAAAATGGAAGAGCCAAAAAAATAAATAAGAAGGAAATTTAGTTTGACTTTGACAAAGTATTGACGTAATTGTTGGCTATGGGGATTGGGGGAAAATAAATTTTACATTTTTGTTGGATTTAGGCTACAGCTTAGGCTTTGTTTCCATTGACCAAATCTAAATCAACGTAAACTAAACTCTAGCGCAACATAAAATTAATAACATTTACTATCAATAATTTTTTTTCTTATATTTATTATTATTATTATATGAATAGTGGTTGAACAAACTAAATTTATTGAGAATTCAAGAATAATAATTTAACTGATTTTTTTTTTTTCATTTGTTTTTCAATAAAATTATATTTATTTTATGGGTAGCTATTTCATATTTTCAAATATATAGACATTATATATCATATATGTGGGGGATGAAAGCCCAGACATACTTATTAGGTTGTGGGCCCTGTCCTGAGGAATGCCGTACGTCCGAAGAGTAATAGCGGGTCGGGGCAGAATTCACCTGAACGCAGCCAACCCAGAAGTAAAGGAAGAGTAATGTCCGAAGAGATCACATTTGTTCGAAGAGTTTACACTCCTCGGACATAAACAGTCTTGACCCAGCCAGCGAATAGAAGGTCCGAATGGACTCTCGAGCAATCCCAACGACAAAGATAAGCTCTGGGCGTATTTGGGGATGATTAGGACGAGAAAATATCTTAAGGAAAAGCTGTCATCACCGCATTAAATGCACTGCAGCTGCTTTTCTGGCCGCATTAATGTGGAGAAGACCCCTGAACAGTGTAATCTCAGCTACTACCACTCACGGAGGGGCAAAGAGAGTACCTGATGGGATATGTACTCAAGTGGATGCTTAGATGAAGAACAAATGGATGATGGAGATGATAGAAATGGGTGCTATATAAGCAAGAGAGGTCTCTGATAAGAGGGATCGAAGAAAAAAGGGGAGAGAGGAATTAGACAATTTCATTGTAGTTCCAAGAACTGTAACCACCTCACATTTCAATAATATACCTCTTCAGACAGACATTTGTAAAAGAAGATGAATATAATTTTGTGTCAATGAATCCTCAAACACTATAATTAACCTCTGTTTGATTCACTCCTAACCCAGCTCTTTCGCCCACTCTTTACAAATTCATTGTCTTGAGTTCATTGGGCTCGTAACCCATCCCTCTTGGGCCAGGGCTGCCAAATCAGACCCTACAATATATATATATATATATATATATATATAAATTTAGTAAAATTTAATACAAATTTAGTTGTGCATATTTTTAAATGTATCCCATGTATATGCATGAATTATAAGCTAATTATTTTTTCAAGGTAAAACCATATTTTAATTCTTATAAATTAAAAGTGTAACAAATTAAACCTTATAGTTTCGAAAGTAACAAAGAAAATTCCAAACACAATGTCATTCTACTTAAATAGGTTGAGATTTAAATTACATTACTTTTTAAAAATCTCATGAGTTAATTTATTACTTTTAAAATTATATGGTTGAATTCAATATTTTTAAAATCTATTGTTTAATTTGTTACCAAGGTCTAAAATATAATTTGTCCTATTGTTTAATAAATAATAATCTTAAATTTTAGGATTTAGTGTGCGTTTGGCTCCAAATTAAAAAGTCATCTTATTTTACAATTCAGTTTATTTTTGCTACTATTCATGTGTCCCATTGCACTTTTTGGTACTATTCATAAGTTTCACTGTACTATTTCAACTAATTTTTACTTTTATCTACAGTATTTTCTGTAAAAATATAATATATATATATATATATATGTAAATAAATTTTTTGGGGGGATGATCGAAACGGTGAGTTTTACAGGAGTTTTCCCATCAGCGCTCGGTCGGTTAACTTCGTTTCCACGAAAACCTTTTTCTTTTAGAAGTACTTTTCCGAGTTTTTCCAGTTTTGCCCTAATATATACTATTTGGCTTAGTTTCAAGCTCTCAATTTCTCTCATTCTTGTTCATCTCTCACTGGTAAGAGTTCTCTCTCTCTCTCTCTCTTTTCCATCTGTAACCCTAATCTCTCTCCTCCAAGCTCTCTCTTATCTAATGGGTTTTCGTTTTTTTGGTGGTTTCTTGCAGATTATCCTCAGGTACAGCAGCTCCGCCGCAAGACCCAATAGATCTGCCACAAAGTGAGGTAATTTCATCGTCCCTCTCTCGAAATCCCCAATTTTTGTTGATTTTCTCTGATGGGTTTTGTGATTTTTGATGTGATTCGACTGTGAATAGTATATATGTTTGATTTCATTGACTGTGATTTGTTATATTCAACTGGGCACTTTAATAGAGAGTATAACTTTTGAGTTAGAATTGAATGATGGAAAAGAATACATGTGGTCGACCCTGATTAAGGCATGGTAGAATGGGGGTGGAGGGATTTGAATGCTAGACGTTTCCGTTGGAAACACCAGGAGGTGCTAGTTGAGCTACAAGCTCTCTGCTGTTATCGGGTTTGACACTTTATATGTGATGAAAGTTGAATGAATGAAAATTACTGAGCTTTGAGTCTCGAACTCATACAAATTGAGGGTTTTAAGAATGTACCATGTAGTATTCGGAAGCACATAACCTGGACTTTAAGAATTTGAATATTAAGTAGGCTAGTGCGAATTTCAGGAGCAACAGAAGCAATCTAGTATTATTGGTGACTTGGAATCACTTAGGTTTGTGGAATAGGGTTTCTCTAAGGTTAATTTTGAATCAAATCTGGATGGGGGCGGTCTATGTTTTACATCTGCGTGCTTGCTCTGAAACTACTTGGTCTGCTTGCTGCTGATTAGTTACTAATTCTGTACTAGCTGCTCCTTTGAGCCTCATTGGGACCAAATGCACATTTGTGATCAAATTTGTTTTGGTTTAAACCCTAGTAGTCTAGGCCTTATGACTCACAACCAAGGTTTTAAATACCATTCTGTACTGGCTATTAATTCTTTTGGTATAAGGAAACTCCATGTTCTGTGCCGGTTAAAATACCGGGTGACACTAGCCAGTACCAAGTGTACCTATCAATTTTGAGCAATATCAGTATAAAATGTTTAAATTCAGGGCCACTTGCTCTTATACCATGATAAAAAACTTAAGCTATTCGGAAAGAGTATATTTAATCATTTGACCATTCTTCTTATTGTGTGCTTGTGCGTGTGCGTGTGTTTTGGGTTAATGATGTTAAGATTCTCTAATATTGGGTTTTCAAAGGAAATTGTATCAATATTATGTGTGTATATATATATATATATATACCCCAGGGTTGGAAACATGAACGTTGTGGTTTTGAAACAATAAATTTTGAAATCTTTGTTCTTTGCTCATGTATTGTTAATTTGGTACTTAGTTGTAATTCACTTGTGAGAAATTCCGGTTCCATATTTCTTTAGTTAGTCGAGATGTAAAGTATGGAAGTTGTATTTTGTCAAATTAATCCTTTTTGCTTCCATAATTTTTAAGATTTTTTAGTATACATCATCATTATTGGTGATTTTTATTTTATTATTATTTTTTACGGAAAGTAGAATCTTATAATCCTCAATTTGATCCATGAGGCCCTCCTAATGATCCTATGTAGGATATGATTTTAGCAACCTTGTATAGGATTGCTAGTTTAGTATTTCTGTTAAATCCTTATTTGATCACTTGTCTTGAGGCAGTTAGGCTTTGATCAAAATCCCTTCATGGGGAATTTTGAGAAGAATAACTAAACCCAATTTGAGGTCCTGCCTCCTGGTTACCGGCTTCACACTAGGGGGGGGAGGGGGGGGGGCGAGGGGGGAGGATTGAGTGGAGCAAAGAGTGGTAAATTAAATTTAAGAACAATAAGAGAGAGTGGGAATCTACTTTAACGATTGTGCTCTCTAAACAAATGTAGTGAATGATGTGATTTGCAGATGCATGTCATGTTTTGTTGAACCACCACTAGTCATAGTGGAAAGTCGAGTAATTAAGAACAAAAGGATAGAAATCAACTCTCTGACTTATTAGGGGGAAAAAAAAGATAGAAATTGACTCTCTTAGTAGTGCCTAAGGCCGAGCGCTGCCCTCTTGAGGTAGGGGTGGCGTGGTTTTTCCGCAGGAGAGGTTTATCGTGGCTCACTATCATAATGACGATGATAGTGCGTAGGCGCACATTATCTAAAATATTTGGGGGGACGCCATGGCCACTCTACTGCTCTAGTTTTTGCAGTCTGAGCAAAGGATTGTCCCTACATTTCTCTTTTCATTTTTCTTTACTTATCAAAAGAAAAAGAAAAACAAATTGACTCTCTAATTTTACACTGCTATTGGAATACCTATAGTGACTTTTTGGTTTGCAGATACATTGCATGAAATTGACTCTCTTTGTAGCGCATAAGGCCGAGCGCTTCCCTCTTGAGGTAGGGGTGTTGTGGTATTTCCACGGGAGAGGTTTATCGTGGCGCACTGTCATGATGATGATGATGATAGTGCATAGGCGCACATTACCAAAACTATTTGGGGGAACGCCATGGCTGCTCTACTGAGTTTTTTGCAGTTTGAGCGAAGGATTGTCCCTGCATTTCTCTTACCATTTTTCTTTACTTATCAAAAAAAGAAAAGAAAAAAAAAGAAATTGACTCTCTAATTTTACATTGCTATTGGAATACCTATAGGGACTTTTTGGTTTGCAGATGCATTGCATGAAATTGACTCTTTGTAGCGCCTAAGGCAGCGCCTAAGGCCGAGTGCTTCCCTCTTGAGGTAGGGGTGGCGTGGTATTTCCATGGGAGAGGTTTATCGTGGTACACTATCATCATGATGATGATGATAGTGCGTAGGCGCACATTACCAAAACTATTTGGGGGAACGCCATGGCTGCTCTGCTGCTCTTGTTTTGCAGTCTGAGCGAAGGATTGTCCCTACATTTTTCTTACCATTTTTCTTTACTTATCCAAAAAAGAAAAGAAAAAAGAAGAAATTGACTCACTAATTTTACACTGCTATTAGAATACCTATAGTGACTTTTTGGTTTGCAAATGCATTGCATGTAATTGACTCACTTTGTAGCGCCTAAGGCCGAGCGCTTCCCTCTTGAGGTAGGGGTGGCGTGGTATTTCCACGGGAGAGGTTTATCGTGGCGCACTATCATCACGATGATGATGATAGTGCGTAGGCGCACATTACCAAAGCTATTTGGGGGAACACCATGGCCGCTCTGCTGCTCTAGTTTTTGCAGTCTGAGCGAAGGATTGTCCCTACATTTCTCTTACCATTTTTCTTTACTTATCAAAAAAAGAAATTGACTCTCTAATTTTACACTGCTATTGGAATACCCATAGTGACTTTTTGGTTTGCAGATGCATTGCATGAAATTGACTCACTTTGTGTAGCGCCTAAGGCCGAGCGCTTCCCTCTTGAGGTAGGGGTGGCATGGTATTTCCACGGGAGAGGTTTATCGTGGCGCACTATCATCATGATGATGATGATAGTGTGTAGGCGCACATTACCAAAACTATTTGGGGAACGCCATTGCTGCTCTGCTGATCTAGATTTTGCAGTCTGAGCGAAGGATTGTCCCTACATTTCTCTTACCATTTTTCTTTACTTATCCAAAAAAAAAGAAAAAAAAGAAATTGACTCTCTAATTTTACAATGCTATTGGAATGCCTATAGTGACTTTTTGGTTTGCAGATGCATTGCATGTATTGCCTGAGTCAATGCTTGTTACTATAGTATAATTTTCATACTTATTGGCACTGGATGACACAAGTATGAATGATGTCTAACCCTTTAATGCCTCTAGAATAAGGTTTTAAATACTTATTTTGTCACAAAAGTGGTTCTTATTTGGCCATATGCATTTTGCTTGGTAATACTTTCAGCTTGTATGGCTGCTGTTACAACTTCTATTCATTTTTCCATTTTTGGTTTATGGCCCACTGAGGAAAAATATTATAAATTAAACAGCCTGTGCCTCTTAATGTTCCTTTAGATTTAGAACTCTTGGATATTGTGCTCATTGGTGGGAGACATAAGAAGCTTTTGCCTTTTCTTTTTGATAATTCAATTTATTTAAAAAAAATAAAAAAATAAAAAAAAAAAAACAAAAAAAAAAACCACTAAATGGAGCTAGCCTGGTATATTGGTAGCATTTAAGAGAAAAATACCTGAACAATAAAGGGAACAAAAGACTAATTCCTAAACGTTGACAAGTCTAAAAAGTCCTAGAAAGAAAAGTAACTAGAGGCCACAATCCACTCATATTGCATTCTTGAAAACACAGTCTTCAACTTAGAAACTGAAAGTTGATGCTGTTAAAAGTCCAATTCTTTCTTGTTATACGACAGTGGTGAATTGGCTAATAACGTTTATTATCTTTCTTGAGGGATGAAATAGGTTATTTGCTGACTGCTGCTAAGTTCCCATGTTGAGACTTACTGTCTATGTAGAGAAAAGAGGCTCAACAATTTAGAAGTTGGTTCTGTTTGCTGTAATAACTTGAAACTAACTAGAGCGCCTAACTTTTTCATGTTTTAGTTCTTTGGCTGTGAATATGTCGTTTCATAAAGGGCTTGTTGCGATTTATGTGTATCTAATTAAATTGTTGGATTATTTTCATTTTGCAGGACTTTGTTACTTCTTAATTATCAGATATGTCGTCATCATATCTCCCAGCTACTACCGATTCAATTGCTCAGGCTTTAGAAGCCATAGCCCCAGCTGAAGCCATCTCTATTCTCTACCGCGTAATTGAAAACCCGTCATCTTCTTCTGAAGCCCTGCGGATAAAGGAACAGGCCATCACAAATCTCTCAGATCTTCTTAGACAAGAGAATCGGGCAGAGGATCTCCGAAACCTTCTTACTCAATTGAGGCCCTTTTTCAATTTGATCCCCAAGGCAAAGACTGCAAAAATTGTTCGTGGGATAATTGATACAGTTGCTAAAATCCCAGGCACATCTGATCTCCAGATTTCCCTCTGCAAAGAAATGGTGCAGTGGACCCGTGCTGAAAAGCGTACTTTCCTACGGCAAAGAGTGGAGGCAAGGCTTGCGTCTCTTCTGATGGAAAACAAAGAGTACTCAGAAGCTTTAAATCTACTTTCAGGTTTAATCAAGGAAGTGAGAAGGCTAGATGACAAGCTTCTACTTGTGGACATAGACTTGTTGGAGAGTAAGCTTCATTTCTCTTTGAGGAATCTCCCTAAAGCCAAGGCTTCACTGACAGCTGCAAGAACTGCTGCCAATGCTATATATGTTCCCCCAGCTCAACAGGGTACTATAGATTTGCAGAGTGGGATCCTCCATGCAGAAGAAAAAGACTACAAAACTGCTTATAGTTATTTCTTTGAAGCTTTTGAAGCTTTCAATGCTCTTGAAGATGCACGAGCAGTCTTTAGTCTCAAGTATATGCTGTTGTGCAAAATTATGGTGAACCAGGCTGATGATGTGGCGGGAATAATATCATCTAAAGCTGGACTGCAGTATGTGGGGCCTGAGCTGGATGCCATGAAAGCTGTGGCTGATGCCTATTCAAAGCGCTCTTTGAAGCTTTTTGAGAGTGCCCTCAGGGATTTTAAGGCTCAGCTAGAGGAAGACCCTATTGTCCACAGGCATCTCTCTTCACTTTATGACACTTTGTTGGAGCAGAATCTCTGCAGGTTGATAGAACCATTCTCAAGGGTTGAGATTGCTCATATCGCTGAGCTGATTGAACTGCCTGTTGATCATGTGGAGAAGAAATTGTCTCAGATGATTCTAGATAAGAAGTTTGCAGGAACTCTTGATCAGGGTGCCGGATGCCTTGTCATCTTTGATGATCCGAAGACTGATGCAATATACCCGGCAACACTGGAAACCATTTCAAATATTGGCAAGGTCGTGGATAGCCTCTACGTTAGGTCTGCCAAGATAATGGCATGAAGTTCTAGAGTTAGGAGGCAGTTTTCTAATTGCCACCATGCTTTCCTTGGTTTCATTCTAAAGCAACTGCTGTGGCTTTTCATTTGATATGCATGCTAGATAGATTTCTTTTGTTGTTTTTAGCTAATTTATTTTTGTCTAATTGTTGGATCCATGATATGCTGGAGAACATTTAGTGAACAAAATTTGCATTGGCTGATCAGTTTGTTGGATTTCATGAATAGAGATCAATTTGTAATTTTACAGGAGTTTGTCCTCGTTCTGGAGTCTATTAGTGAATTTCTTCTCTTTATAACCTTGAATCAGAATTCTTCATTTCAGCAAGAGCTTTAATGTAGAACCTGGTTGGTTCTTTATAACCTTGGTTCTCATTCAGCCTTTGATTTTTTAAGGGACCTATCCTAGTCCTAGAGTGAACAATTATTTATTTATTTATTTATTATTATTATTTTTTGCGTCAGCTTTCATACTTAGCCTTAGTTTAGTGTTTGGTGACTTGGGTGGACATCTCTTTCCAGCAAAACTTGGAAGAATAATGATAGTTGGGTACAAAAAAAAATCTTCACAATCTTTTCACATGTGGCAAGTTGTGATATAAATACCATAATTTTTATATGGTCCCGTTACCGACACTATTTTAATTAGTATGAATGTTAATATATTACTTCAAAAGTTGTGATAATTTTAGGAAAAAATTGTCCTTAAATTTATTGAAATTAAAATTCGTGTGGTGTGGTTGGTGCCCACGTGCCATAGAATTACTCTTATGTAGTTTGGTTTGAAGTCTGGACAACGATGAATTTTGTTTGCCTTCAATTATTAATGCTTCTTCAAGTTTAAGTTCTTAAGGTCATATGATACCTATGAAATTTTGAGTTTGAAATCTTTTTCAAGAACCTGGTTGGTTCTTTATAACCTTGGTTCTCATTCAGCCTTTGATTTTTTAAGGGACCTATCCTAGTCCTAGAGTGAACAATTATTTATTTATTTATTTATTTATTTATTATTATTATTTTTTGCGTCAGCTTTCATACTTAGCCTTAGTTTAGTGTTTGGTGACTTGGGTGGACATCTCTTTCCAACAAAACTTGGAAGAATAATGATAGTAGGATACAAAAAAAAATCTTCACAATCTTTTCACATGTGGCAAGTTGTGATAGAAATACCATAATTTTTATATGGTCCCGTTACCGACACTATTTTAATTAGTATGAATGTTAATATATTACTTCAAAAGTTGTGATAATTTTAGGAAAAAATTGTCCTTAAATTTATTGAAATTAAAATTCGTGTGGTGTGTGGTTGGTGCCAACGTGCCATAGAATTACTCTTATGTAGTTTGGTTTGAAGTCTGGACAACGATGAATTTTGTTTGCCTTCAATTATTAATGCTTCTTCAAGTTTAAGTTCTTAAGGTCATATGATACCTATGAAATTTTGAGTTTGAAATCTTTTTCAAACATCTTAATGCCATCTTTAAGGGATTCATTTTTGTAATAACTTGGTGTGTATGGGATATGAAGACTAGTATACCTGAGAGAATAGTCAGATACTCAAAAAAAGTTTGGATACCCTTGTTTGTAAAAGAAATAAAAAAGTATTAGTTCCTAAATAATAAACAACCACATTTTGTAAGATTGTTCCTCCTCTTCTCCAGATAGACAATCTCTCACGAGTAAGTTTTTACTTCTTTTTTTGCTTTTATTTTTTAAAGCTACGATTTTGATCCTTCGCTAATGGGTGAGTTAATCTCAATTTTATTCATATGCATTTTATTATGTCAATTTCTCTCCTTAATAAAGTCCACAACCTTTAAAATCAAATCTATTTTATTAATACAACATCTAAAAATGAAAAAAAAAAAATTTTTTGATACTACTAGTAGTTAACAAAATTTATTTTGACTTTAAGAATAAAAATAAAAATTATCACAATATATGCATATAAAAACCAAAATTATAATAATACTTTTATTTTTAATAAACAAAAGAATTCAATCCTCTTCGAATATCTGTGCAGTTCCCCTTCTTGTACACATCACGTTTATTATTTTCTTATTTTCTATCAATAGAAAAACATTCTCTTTTACAACAAAAGAAGAAGAAAAGAAAAGCCTTCTACAGTGAACAGAGAATCTAGAGAGCTGTCCGAATTGGACGTGAACTTAAAAAATTCTCGTCCTTTTCGTGAATTTACCATTACTTTTTACTTACCCCAAAAGTCAGAAAATCCCTAAAAAACCAAATCACAGAGAGTCACACACAACTCAAAGAAAAAACAAAACACAACCAAACAGGACCAATCGTCAAAGCGGCCGATCACCAATCTCCGATCTCCGATCTCCGATCGCTCTTCAAATTCAAAGGTTAATTCATTTCTGATCTGATATTATTAACTTCAATTTTACTCTTTTCTTCTAAATCGATTCGGTTTGAGTTACTACTATTACAAACTAGGGTTTCAATCTCATAATTTTTTCTTTTGTGAATTTTTGATTTTTGGATTCCAGATGAGTGTGGTATTCGAAGGGTACGAGCGCCAGTACTGTGAGCTCTCTGCAAATCTCTCCAGAAAATGTAGCTCCACTGCTCTTCTTCCTCATGGAGGTACCACTCTATAATTCCCTCTTTCTTGCTACTATGTCATTTACTAAGTGTTACTGTTATAGCCCTGATTATCTTGATTGGGTATTGAATTGAATATGAATGTGTTGAAAAATGCTTTGCTTTTTTTAGCTTTTAAACCTTTTTTTTTTTTTGGTAACAAATTTAGCATAAAAGTTACCAAAAACTATATATATATATATATATATATCGATAAATGCTATACTAATAAGCTACCAGAAATAAGCAATTCTCAAAGTGACACTGTCAATCTGAACTACATTATATGAAGCAATTATGAGAGCACTAATTGTAACTTGAGTACTACGTTTGGGAATAACGTAAATTTGACTAGCGCTTGCTTTCCTTGGGACAACTATATTACCTTCTACGTATGAATTTTTTTTTTTTGGGTGGTTTAGAGGAAATTAGTGTGTTTGCTGAAAATGATTGTAGGAATAGACAACAACCTCGTTTAGTAAATGACTTAATGGATCATGGATGATCATATGAACTGCTGCGTAATTGGTTGGAGGATTTGGAGCTTTTTTCTTAACCTTTAACTTGATTATATGTGTATATATATATATATTTGAATTGTTATTTTCCTATGATCTTAGCAATTGAGGGAGTGTTCAAAAACATTTTTTTTTAGTTTTTTTTTTTAGCGTGTGCTGAGTCCCACATCGGATCATGTACTAGGTCAATCTGAACTACATAATATAAGTGATTTATGATAGCCCTAATTGTAACTTGGCTACTACTCTTGGGAATTGCGTAAATGTGACTAGCGCTTTTCTCTAGTTTTACTAGTTAGTGGGTTTGCTTAAAAGATTGGAGGAATAGAAAACAACCTTGTATAGTTTTGCACAAAATTTTACTCCAAACTAGTTTCGAGGAAAGTTCCTTCAACCTACTATGTGGCAACCCAATAAGCATCCACATGTACTTTTAATGGTCATAAATGACTGAATTAGTCCTGTGATTAAGATACACATGGATGATCATATGAACCACCATGGAATTTGTTGGAGGATTTTGGAGCTTTGTCCTTTAGCTTTAGCTTTACCATTTATATTATTTTTTTCAAATGATCTTAACAAGTGAGGGAGTGTAAAGAATCATTTTATCCATGTAATAATTGATAATGCAGTATATGTTTATTTTAGCATAAATGGAATGATATTGACAAGGTTGTATGGTATAGCAAGAAGTGGAAATTCTTGTCACATCTGAACAACCCCATGCTTTGTCTTGGAAAATGAACTCATTTAGCATCTCCAATATGAGATGTTTGGGCTATTCTTGATTTGATTTCTGGCATAAAGTGCTTTTGAAGCATATCAAGAAAATGGGATTTGATAAGCCCATATGTAAATAAGTATGAATCTCACTGGGATATAGCAATCCAATTGGGGCTAAACTAAGCAAGTGATATTTCATTGATTAAGTAAGAGTTATAGAGATAGCAACATCTTTATTGAAGCTTGGTAAGTTGCAATGACGCCAGAAAATCTTTAGCATTTGCTATCATCATTTTGATTTGGCACCACAGCATCAGATGGTCCATCTAGTTGTAAGATTAACAATGAAAATTTTGCTTCTTAGGCCTTACTAGTGTGCTGACTGCTTCTTAAAATCGTTTAGGCTGAGGTGGTGGTGTGGAGAATGAATGCAGTTTTATAATCAGAAAATGTAAAATATCCTTTTTTGTTAGTTATGATTTTATGAACTGGGAACCATTTTTTTTGTTTCTTTTGTGCAGAGCAGAAGCAACAGAAGGTTTCTGAAATTAAAGCTGCATTGGATGATGCTGATGTTTTGGTACTGTGTGGAAGATTTCCATTTTATTTCCTTTGCTGAAAATTTGGTTTTTTTTTTTTTTTTCCTATTTCTTTTTCTAAAATTTATGCATGCAACTTATTTTTTCCTGGGGCCAGATTCGAAAAATGGACCTTGAGGCAAGAAGTCTGCAGCCAAGTGCGAAGGCTATGATGCTTGCTAAGTTAAGGGAATATAAATCTGATCTAAATAAGTTGAAAAGGGAATTTAAAAAAATCTCATCACCTAATGCTGATCAGGCTTCCCGTGAAGAGTTGCTGGAGTCTGGAATGGCAGATGTGCATACGGTATGTCTGGATCATGCTACTCCCTCGCTTTTCCATTGTTTTTAATTTTCACAAACTTTCCCTTATTTTAAGCAAATCGTGGTTCGCTTGGTTCAAGAGTTTTGAATTATATTGGATTTCTTCAATATGAAGATATGATCTTTGTAACTTGTGACACTTTATATACTGTTTTATCTTTTGTATTTATTTTCTGTATAATTGTTATTAATTTCAAAGCCAAAATTATTAGTTTCTTTGCTAATATTTTAGATGAAATTGAATATAGGTTTATAAGCATCTCTGGGACTTCATCTTTTCCTTTTCTTTCTTTTCTGCAATGGATTGGAAATATTTGTTGATGAAACAGAATAATGAGTCCAGTTGCCTGCCATTAGCTAAAATTCTTCATTTCACAGTATGATTTCATTGGATTTATGATTATCAGCTTGTATATGCGTTTCATGTCATTGGGCTTAGAAGCTCTGCCATTTTGAATCCTTGTCTACAATGCTTGTTCACAACCACATTCCCCAATAGGCTGTAAAATTCACACACTTACTTCTTCAAGCTGCAGAAGGTAACATGGCGTTACTAGTGTGAAAGTGACAGTTCGAATGCATATATTTTTAGATTTCTCATATTACATTTTGAATGCATTTATGTTCAGATTATCATCTTACAATTTGAATGCATATATGCTTATGCTGTCTCTCTCTCTCTCTCTAGAATGGATTGGATTTTAAAATTTAATGTTCTTTTTGTCCTCCCAATTATTAAATAATTTACCTGTCAGATCTGATGCAGATGTTTTATCTACTGTATCTTTGTTTACGAATCTTTGAAGTCATTTATGGATGATAATTTTATATACAGGCTTCTACTGATCAGAGAGAGAGAATGGTAATGTCAGTAGAAAGATTGAATCAGTCAAGTGATAGAATTAAGGAGAGTAGAAGAACCGTACTGGAGACAGAAGAGCTTGGTGTCTCAATCCTCCAGGATCTGCATCAACAGCGTGAGACTCTCCTACATTCTCATCAAAAGGTATGTTTTTACTTAACATTTTGTTTCTACTTGTGGTTCATTGTCACTCAAACTTGAATTCTTCCTGGTTTCCCTTTATGTCAATGGGGACCCAATTAGCAAGCCTCTGTTGAATACAATTCACATCTTCCAAAGGACCAAAGCATAAGTTTATACCTAATCATTGTTGTTAGGGAACCCAGTATGCAAAAATATGGCCCTGATGCAGCAGCAGTGAGTGAATTTGTTGAATAATTATTATTTTCATGTTGCAGCTTCATGGGGTAGATGATGCCATCGACAAGAGTAAAAAAGTTTTGACTGCCATGTCACGTAGGATGACGAAGAACAAATGGATGATTGGATCAGTAATTGGAGCTCTTGTTATTGCTGTCATCTTCATCTTATTTTATAAGTTTTCTCATCGTTAATTTATACTTGACTTTGTTTTGGGGGTACAGATGATGTTCTCCATTGCTTTATTTGCTTGTTGTATATAGCGGCATTAAATGTGTTTTATACATATGCTTGGTATAATTAGCAATTATATCATACCTAGTGTGCTTACCTTCTCTTAGCATTCTGTTTATGGTACATAAACATTGAATAAGTGCTCCATGCTCAACAATTGGACATTTCTTGTATGTACTTAAAAGTGTACTATAAAGCACTGATGTTAGGGGCCAAAGTCTTGTGTAGGCATCCTGTAGCTGAACAAGTGAACAAAACATCTGTACTTTACTATTTTTACCGTTCTGCTGTTTCATGTGTTTTTGAATTCTTGATCCTCTAAGCTAATTGGTGGTCTTCTCTATCAAATTTTCATTATGTTTTTGTTTTTTGGTTCTCTAGTTCTAGGAAATATATGATTTAATTTTCTATCAAAATGAAAAAAAAAAAAAGAAAAAAAAAAAAAAGATCCTTGGATGAATATCTTGTAGAAGTCAATGTTAAAGTATATTTGTTATGTAAAATTATGTTTTATCTTTGCGTTCGCGTTAACCACTTTGGTTGAAAGGTGAACTCTTCAGCCCACGAATTCCATAGCTATGGCGGGTTGGCCCTAGACTTCCATCTTTAGAAGAACAAGTATTACTAGGTTACACAGTGAATGGAGGAATTTGTGTGTGTGTGTGTGTGTGTGTAGTTAACATAACACTGGAGCCGTCTGGAGGTGATCAAGACATGGAGCGTAGCGTAACAGTGGTAAAGAGGTCTGAGGAATTCGGCACTCGGCATATCTAGTGGCCCATTTGCCTAACTTGTTTCGGCGCTCGTACTAAAATTTAGACCCTCATTTAACACGAGATGCGCTCACGTACTGACCTTCGTTTAGCATTAACTTAGCTACCAATTCAACTTTTTTTTTTTTTAAGTTTATACATTAATCCTCTATTTTAAGAAACTTTTTTTTATAAGAAATTGAAAAAAATAAAAAAAAATAAAAATAATAATGAAGGGAGGTTCAGAACAATAATTGAGGGACGGTTTGACCCTCAACCCAAACATAATGGACCCGTGATCACCGCTACTACTATAAAGGGTCCGTTTCAGAGACCAAACCGGCCCGGACCCACCTACAGAGGTGTTCAAAAATATCAGCAGACCAGAGAAACGCCAAAACATTTCGTCTCCCTCCTTCCTTTCCTAACCTAACACGCTGAGAATTCATCCCAATTCCTCCAACTTATATTTGAAAAAAAAAAAAAAAAAAATCAAACCCCCAAAAATTATTCAAATTAAAAGGAAAAAAATAGTGATTTTTTTTTCTTTGGTAATCAATCAGCATGGACTCAGTGTCGTCAGTGTCGCCCACGATAGTTCTTCCTCCTCCAAGTGACCCACTCCGCCCTCGACGACTCGTCGTTTGTTCTCTAACCACCGCCAGTACTCACAAAAACCACCGCATCCCTCGTCTCTTTTTGTCTTCGAGGAGGAGGAGGAGGAGAGTTGTGGAAGTTTCTTGTAATTGGAGAAGTAGCGGACGATTCTCACAGCAAGAAGAAAATAGTGATGGCGATGATGAGGAGGAGAAGGAAAGAGAGGAAGTGGAGAGAGCACTCCACATGGACGGGACCATTCCTGGAACTTCAAACGAGTTCGTGAAACAGGTGTCGTCCCGTGCCTACGACATGCGTCGACACCTCCACCAGACCTTCGATTCCAGCAGCTATGATGGTATTTATTATCCCCTTTTCCTTTTTNTTAGAAATAACAACTGAATGGGCATAATTTGTAAATCGAAATTTAAGAACTGAATTTCTGGGTAAAAGTCTATACAGAATTCAGAATTTCTTCCTACAGCACACCAAAACAATGAATTTTTTTTTATTTAAATTTAAATTCTGTCATGCCCCAATATTCTGTTTACAAATTATCTAAGTAGCCTCCACATAATTTGACAAGAAGACACAGCATTTAACAACTGTACAACCAAGCTATTTAAATAACAAAAATAAGGACTAGAAATGACAATATCTTTCTTTGCGGCAGCTCTAATACATTGTTCAAAGAGAAAACTAGCATTAATGGACACAGCAACAAGCCACATTTTGTTGAAGATGGTAATCATTTTTTTTTTCGTTATAGGTAAGAGTAATTATATTAACAAAAAATGAAAATAAAATAAATAAAAACCTACTTCATGCACAATGGCCACAAAGTAGACTAAAGAATTACAGAAAAAATATGCGGAGGGTAATGTCGTGAGTTTGATAGCCATTGGCTGCATGTATAATACACCAATAGAGACAATGTTATGGACAAGAAGCTCATAGGTAAAAGATAGTAGACACACATAAGAGCAGCTTAAGCATTTTTCATTATAACTCTATTGTTGATGGCAGTTTGACTCAAATATATAGTTGTATGATACCTGAAGATGAGTGACTTCAGAGAGGCCTACCCAGAGAGCTTCCTTTCTGCTCTGCCTGCAAAATCAACAGCCACCTTCAATGTAAGGTTACAGAAAAAGTGTTCCCATGTAAAGTAGGACAAAAAGAATTGACACATACCAAAATGAATAATGTAATATGGAGGCAGGTTTTAAAGTTCCGCTTTAGCAGCAGCAAGATTCTCTTTACATTTAATGATTCTTTGTTGACGAGATTCCCTTGCGTCCTCACGTCTTCCATTTCTTTATATTTTCCCCTCGGACCTCGAGGGAAAAATATAAAGAAATGGAAGACGTGAGGAAGCAAGAAGGATGTCGGCAACAAAGAATAATTAAAGCTAGGGTTGATTTTTGCTGATACTGAAGCAGTAGTTGAAAACCTGCCCGCATATTACAAAACCATGGGATGAACTTCTTGCTAACTTTTCTAGCCAATTGTTGATGTTTGTTGCCGGGGTGGGTGTTTTTTCTGGGTTGCTGAGAACCTGCCATAAATCACGTTCCTAGGCCTTGGAGTGCCCATGTTTCTTAGATTCTAATTAAGTCTGTTGGAATCTCATGAATTGTGGGAATTGTATTTACAAAGTATGGGAGTTCCCATAGACTAAAGACTCCATAATTAGAGGATATTCCTCAATTTAAACAGACACCTCCTCCTGAGTTATAGCATGATGTGCAAGGACCCTAGCCGGTTTGTTTGCTCTAGCCATGAAAAGTTTTAAGCTCCAATCTGTAAAGCTGCATGTTAAGACTATGATGTCCACAACCATATGGCCCCATGCCGATGAAGAAGATCACAAACCATCAAGCTCTCGTTTAATCCATGGTATTACACATTTGAAGACAGCCCTACTCATGCCTATATCACTTGCAGAAACCACCACATCTCATAAAGCTGCAATCTTCAGCTCCATTCAGTTCCCAGACCATACAAGAGGTTTTCACCTCGTGCCAATGACTAACCCCATGTGTTTCCTAACCAAGATTCCAGCTACAGCTACCTTGGAAGAAGGCACCCCCCGCATACTGCAAAGTTGAACTTACCAACCCATTACAGGGAGGCAGCCATGTAAAACAACATGTGGGTGCCCAAGATTTTTAAATTCACACAATATTAGTTAACTAAATACCTATAATATTGGTAATCCTGAAAATTTTAAATTCCTACCTACTGAACACAAATTGATACTTTGATGTTGGATTGGACTCGGAAGCTATTGGTGTGAGATGTTACTGTGTATTTGCAAGTAATGATGCTAAATGTGTTTGTTTGGTGGAGAAAACTAAACATGCAATCTGCTTAGATGCATGATATGTCTTATATGTTTTTTTTTTTTTTTTAGGTAAAAAGAGTCTTATAAGTTACAGGTACATGGTGATACATTTGGATTTAGATATTTCCATATACTTGCGATTGGATTGACTAATTATTGTTGTCCAAGCCATACCAAAAGTCTTTGGACTCAGTTGAATAGACCTGCTTTTAGTACTCTCTTTAATATGTTTTTTCTAGAGTGTTAGTTCATTTGGCATCAGCAGCTGTCTGATATGTGGCTTAATATTTAATTATTTATAGGAGTATTTAAATACATCTGCATCTTTTTTATGTCTATTGAACATTCAGTATTTGTGGTTGAGAAATATCATTATCAGTCATATTGTGCTCTTATCTGTTTCTATTTCTTATTTGAGTATTCCAAGTGTTACTCATCATTCATGGTTCAAAGAATTACATTGGTATGTTCTGTGATATGCTTTATTTCATGAGGCTTGTCATTCTGTTCATATATAATGTCATATTTGTTTTTCGATGTAAAATGCTTCTCATTTTCTGTCATTTTTACTCTTGTACAGTGCTGGATGCCAATCCATGGAGGGAAACTTCAAAGCCAGTCTATGTACTCACCCACCGGGAAAACCAATTATGCACAATGAAAACCCGAAGAAATCGCAGGTATCTTGTGGTTTGATGTTCGACTTTCTTTTGGATGATTGTCACTTTTGACTGAATAAATTGGTTTATTTGTTTTTTTCTTCCCTGTAACAGTGAAGTTGAAAGGGAGCTTGGCTTATTGTTTTCCAAGGGAGGAAAGTGGAGGTCTGGAATTGGTAATCAGGCTAAACAGTCAAGAACTGGTACAAAGTTTCAGATGCTTGTGGAGGATATTAGGGAGGGAGTGCTCGTAAGTGGTTAAGCTTTTGTTTTTGAATACTTCTTGTGCTGGAACAGTATTTGTGAACATGGAGACATTAGTAAGCACCCTATTATTTGTGTGTAACTGCAAATGCGTAGTTTGAGTTACCCTTGCTAACTTGTCTACAGTTTAATTATAAGTCTACCACCACCATTTCTGTTACTAATAATCCACGTGTCCCTGTTGGACCCCTCAAAACATTTATAGACATAACACTTGTGTCACCACATACCATGCCAATTTCTAGTTTGAATAGTTCAATGCAGGCTGTTTTCTTTATACTCTTTGATCTTCTCTGCTAGCTTGGTCAATAACTTGATTGTCATTGCAGGTATTTGAAGATGAAAATGAAGCTGCAAGGTATTGTGACTTACTGCAAGGCGGAGGTAAAGGTTGTGAAGGCGTTGCAGAGATAGAAGCCTCATCAGTAAGAAATGGACAAATCTTCAAATTTTGCAAAACAATTGATCCTTTGCAAAACAATTGATCCTTTGTAACACGCTTTCTAAATTATCTGCAGGTATTTGATCTTTGCCAGAAAATGAGGGCTCTTGCAGTTCTGTTCCGTCGAGGAAGGACCCCTCCTCTACCTCAAAGCCTTGAGCTTAACCTGAAGGCCAAGAAGCGGTCTTTTGAAGACACCGAGGATGTGGTATGAAGTTCCTCTACTTGGACGAATGTGGACCAGAAATTGTGATTGAACACCGTAACATAAGTTCTTTAGCCGGATCTATAGTATATAATACTCATTTTAGCTATCTCAAAGAAAGAAAAAAAAATGTAGTATATAGTATTTACTAATTCGTAATTTAATTATAGAACTCAAATAAAATTGTATATGTTGGTTTCTCTTCAAAGCTAATGATAAATCCACATTTAAAACAAGTTGAAGCAATGTCCATGGGGTGTCTACTTGATCAAATCTGATTTGTATCTTTCAGGCTGTAACTTGAGCTTGAATCTTAAACTTCTTAGTGATATACTGATATCTGTAATCTTGAGTGCATGAGCTGCAGGTGGGGGGCTTGAATGAATGGCAGAGGGCTGCCAATGACCTGATGGTCGCAATGGCTGCAGCCTGATCATTAAGAAGAGAGGCTTCTTAAAAGACCGAAATTCAAACCTGGATGATCGGTGCTGCCCAGGTTTGAATTTTGGTTTTTCAAGAAGCCGAGGGAGAAAGAAGGCATAGCCAAAGTCTAAAATTGAGCAATTGCATATATGAGGGGTATTATATACATCTGTTACATACGGGTTTTTTTTTTTTTTTTTTTTTTTTTTTTTTTTTTTTTTTTCAATTTGAACTACATTAAGTACTAAAGATGGCCTAATAAATGATAAAATATTCATATAAAAAACATATTTTGTTCCAATTTTCTCTGGATCTTTTAAAAATAAAAAATAAAAATCCAAGACTAAGTTTGCCTTCTATTTTTGGGTAAGGAATGTTTTTCACCGGAGGGATTTTATTTTTTAAAAAAATTTCAACAAGTGGAGAATGGGGGATTTGAATCCAAATTCAAGATATAGGAGTCTTGGCCATGGAAAGTTAATTCCTATGTGTTACCTTTTTTATTTGTGTGAATCAAGTAAAGTTAGGGAGATTTGACCTTCTAATTGAACAAAATAGGGAGAATATTTTCAGTATGTTGACTAGCCCATTGGGTACAAATAACTACAAGTATATTTGATGAAATAATGAAAAAGGGATCCATGATTCATGGGATTACACAAATTAAGGATCACATGAATCATATGGGGATTATACAGATCATATAGTGACAGAATGGGATGGTGGCTGAGTTGTAGTTTCCTTGTAGGAGTTGTCAACTTGTGGGCTGGAGCTTGTACAAGGAAAGTTATCTGCTGCATAACTGTCTGCCCTGTCCATGTTGTACAATTATCAGCTTATGTTATGGATTCTTTGTCTCTAACACTAATATTACATCATAAATAGGTGCAAAAGGGGTATTAGTATTAGACTTGGTATATTCGTCAGTCTAGCCCACTGGGCTTGGCCTAGTGTACTGTGTTGTAGTACACTTCTATTTTTTATACTTTACACATACTATGCCTATACAAGACTCTATATTGTACAATGTTACACACTTTATAGTTGTTATTGGGTTAGGCCTAGTATACTGTACTTGTAGTACACTCATATTACTTGTACTTCACATATACTATGCTTATAAAAAGCTCTCTATTGTACGTGCTCTTTATTACAATACATTGTATTCTGTATATATAAAGTGTGCAACACTACAATAGAGAGTTATATATACATAATATGTGTGAAATACAAGAAATATGAGTTTACTACAAATACAGCATACTAGGCTTGGACTAGACTGATGTACATACTCAACTAAATTTTTGCCAATAAATCTTGAAACCATTCAGCAGTTGGTGGTTTGTGGTTGTGGCTACTGGCTAGCCAAACTAACTGTGAACTACAATGCCTAGCCAAATATAGGTAGCACTATAGCTTAATAAAATGAGTATTATTATTATTTTTTTGCAACATCTTAATCTCCCACACACTCTCTCATCAATTTCTCTTTTTCATCATTGACATGAACGGGTTATAAAGGGTCATATTGAGGTGCAGAAGGCGACATGGTGAGGTAGGGCATGGCCATGTGGTGTAGGAGGTGTGGTCGTGGTCGTGAGACTGTTGTGTCTGTTTCACGGCGTCAATCTCAACGAGTTTGGTAGGGGTGGAGGTTGTTGGTTCTCTCGTGATCAAGGTTGCCAATGGTGGAGGTATTAAACTATTAATATTAATGTTTAAGAATGAGGTTTATGACTTTGCAGTGGTTTTGGCTTGAGATTTATATTCTAGTTCCAAACTTCCAATACTTTTCCATTCATTTCCAATATTGATCGTGAAACACCAAGAGCAGGAGGATGTTGGTGTCCAAAATTTGAAGTGAAATTTTTATTTAGGGTAAATTGCAAATTACATCCCTAAAGTGGGGGGTGTTTAGATTTTATACCTTGAAGTTTTAGAATTTTGAATTTTACTCCCTGAAGTTTGAGGGTGTTTGGATTTTATATTTTGATATTTTAGAATTTGAATTTTACCCTATAAATTTTAGGGGGTGTTTGGATTTTACTTCTTAAAGTTTGGGAGTATTTGAATTTTACACCCTAAAGTTTCATAATTTTTGAGTGTAAAATCCAAACACTTCTAAATTTTAGGAGATAAAATCTAAATTCTGAAACGTTAGAGTGTAAAATCTAAACACCCTAAACTTCAGGGAGTAAAATTCAAACATCCCTAAACTTCAGGGGTGTAATTTGCAATTTACCCTTTTATTTACTTATTCCTAGTGGTCTTAGGACAAAAAAAAAAAAAAAACTTTTGTTAATGGGTGTCCTTATNTGTAAATTCAAACATCCCTAAACTTCAGGGGTGTAATTTGCAATTTACCCTTTTATTTACTTATTCCTAGTGGTCTTAGGACAAAAAAAAAAAAAAAACTTTTGTTAATGGGTGTCCTTATATGCTTATTAAAGGAGCTTTAGAAGGGCTCGACCTGCATTAAAAAATAACAAAAGTTAATAAAATATATGAACTTTAAATAGAAATTTAAAGCAACTCGAGTGCCAATAACAAGTGATTCAATGACATTATACGGACCCAAATAAGAAAGAGCAATTTAGTTTTGATCTCTCTCATTTTCTTTTGCAGTTGTAGGTTTTTGGTTATGGAAGAGGGAGAAATGAAAATAAAAGAATGATTATATATATAGAGAGAGAAAATTAAAATGGATAGCTGGATGTGGGATTATTTGAAGCCTTGAAGGTGAATATCTAACATGAAAAAATAGCTTCTTAAAGTTAATATTCGCACTAAAACTTTGCCCAAACCCCAAAACCAAGTCAAGAATATTTTCAAAAAAAAAAAAAATTCTAAGTTAAGAATATTTGTTCATAAAATTCGGTATAGAGTATAGACAAGTTGATTCCAAATCTTGATTCCTATGTTGGTATTGAATTTTTTACATTATTATTTTTTTGGGTGTAATACAGAATTTGATTCCAAAATCCAAAGTCTTGAATGTTAAGTCGGTGATAGAGAGACCTTAGAGGTCAATTCCAAGATCCTAGGAATCCAATCGTGTTTAGACTACATAGGCTGATAGGCAAAGATAGATATAGTTGACAATTAAGTGATTGTTTGGACAGCGTCTACAGAGCCAGATGCAAGTATGTCTGTGGGACCCATGCTACAGTAGCAAAAATCACGCCGAAAGACTGAAAAATGCGTTTGCCAGTGGGTCTCATGCACTGTTTATGAACCACTAACAAAAATCACGCCCAAAGATTGAAAAATGCGTTTGTAAGTGATTGTTTGGGTCTCGTGTACTGTTTACAGGACCCATAAATCTCTTTTTTTATAAATTTTATTAAAATAGGTTCTACGGTACTATTTACACATTTAAAATTTATTTTACTACTGTATTTTCAGTTTTCAATTTTTAGTAAATAAGCAGTATCAAAACACATCCTTAATATTAGATCCAAACACACTAATGCGGTTTATAGCCACAAGCCCCACCACATGGAGGGAAAAATGTGGAATTTTCTCTACGTAATATTAATGAAATACTAATAAATAAGCAAAAATATGTGTAAATTACTTTTTTCCCCCCTTTAACTACAAATGAAATTGTAATGTTTTTCTACACCATAACGCTAAGTGATATCTTTTTTAATTATTCATTACAAACATTTTTTTCCCTTGGTTAGGATTTCCATAAATTTAAAGGGAGTCTAAAATAGGGGATAAAATAATCATTAGGGGAAATTACATGATAAAGCTCAAAGTTTATACCTTGTTTTATTTATATTAAGTTGCATGATTTTTTTAGTTCTATCAAATAAAACCCAAACTTGATGAAATAGTTTCAAAATTTGAAGTTTCTATCTCTCTCTGTTATTTATTTATTTAATTTATTCTAGGCAGTAAAAAAGTTGAGAAAACTTTTAACCATAAATTAAACTTTATGTTTTACTAAATCCATTAGAAGAAAAAAGAGAGAGAGAGAGGAGAGAGAGAGAGAGAGAGAGAGAGAGAGAGAGAGGTGATTGCCAAAAATCGTAATTGATTATGTAGGTTTTATAATTCCAAGAATAACATAAGCGGACAAAGACTTCAAAGTGAAACAATTTCATAAGTTTAGAACTTTAATTGATTAACTTATAAATTTGGAGCTGTAAAGTTGGGACCTTTTATATAATTTTTTAAAATATTATTAAAATTAAGGAATAATATTACTCAAATTTTTATATAGCTATATATAAGTCAAGTCAAGTTGAGTATTAAAAGTTCAAAATTGTTTATTTTAAAATTTTTAAACACAAGTTGAACTCAAACTCATTATCAAACTTGTAGTACACTCATATTACTTGTACTTCATATATATATTATGCTTATAAAAGACTCTCTATTCTATATATATATGATGTGTATAACACTGTACAATAAAGAGCTATATAGGCATGGTATGTGTGAAATTCAGTACACTAGGCTTGGACTATACTATGTGTAGGGTCAGTTTTTGTTGCCCAAGCCCAAAAGATATGGGTTAAAGGCCCAACGAACCCAGAACAATGAATTTGTAGAGAGTGGGCGAAAGAGCTGGGCTGGTTATGAAGCACAGAACAGTTGGCTAGGTTACGTGCAGTGATGATAACATGAACTGAAGCTTAGATAACTCCATGAATGAATGTCCGAAGAGGCGTTTTATTGAATGAACAGTGATTACAACATTCAAAACTACAGTAAGGCCTTTCTCTCTCTTTCCCTTTCTCTTCTCCGATCCCCCATTATCAGGGACCCTTCTTCTTTATATAGCATCCCTTCCTATCATATCCATCGTCCACCTGTTCTTCATCCACGCATCTACCCAAGTACATGTTACGTCATGTGTCTACTTTAGTTCTTTGTGAGTGGCGGTAGCTGAGGTTGCACTGTTTAAGGGTTTTCTCCACATAAATGCGGCCAGAAAAGCTGTTGCAGCGCATTAAATGCGGTGGTAGCAGCTTTTCCTTTAGATATTTTTTAGTTCTGATCATTTCCGGATCCTCCCATGACCTATCATTGCCGTTGGGATCGTTGGGAAGATAAGTCGGACCATCCACACGTTCGTTTGATCAAGGCTCATCATAGCCGAGGAGAAAGACGTCCTCGGACCAATGGTGACCTCTTCGGACGACACTCCCCTTTCGCTTCTGGGCTTCCTGCTTTTAGATGGGCCGCCTCAACCATCTGTTAATCCTCGGAAATACAATAGTTCTTAACAGGGGGTTCTGGGTCCATTAAGTAGTTTTGGGCTTTTTCCCCCCATACTATGTATATACAAAACTAAATTTTTGCCAACAAATCTTGAAACATTCAGCAGTTGGGTGGTTTGTAGCTAGCCAAACTAACTGTGAACTACAATGCCTAGCCAAATATAGGTAGCACTATAGCTTAGTAAAATGAGTATTATTATTATTATTATTATTATTATTATTATTATTATTTCCAACATCTAAGTCTCTCACACACTCTCTCATCAATTTTGCTTTTTCATCATTGACATGAATGGGTTACGAGGGTCATATGGAGGTGTAGAAGGCGACATGGTGAGGTAGGGCATGGCCATAGGGTGTGGGAGGTGTGGTCGTGGTCATGAGACTGGCTGTTTCACGGCGACAATCTCAACGAGTTTGGTAGGGGGTGGAGGTTGTTGGTTCTCTCATGATCAAGGTTGCCAATGGTGGAGGTGTTAAACTATTAATATTAATGTTTAAGAATGAGGTTTATGACTTTGCAGTGGTTTTGGCTAGAGATTCATATATATATATATATATATATTTTTTTTTTTGAGAAATAGAGATTCATATTCTAGTTCCAAACTTCCAATACTTTTCCATTCATTTCCAACATTGGTCGTGAAACACCATGAGCAGGAGGATGTTGATGTCCAAAATTTGAAGTGAAAATTTTATTTGCTTATTCCTAGTTGTTAACGGATGCCCTTATAGGCTTGTTAAAGGGGCTTTAAAAAGGTCCAACCTGCATTGAAAAATAACAAAAGCTAATAAAAATATGGACTTTAAATAAAAATTTGAAGCAACTTGAGTGCCAATAAAAAGTAAACCAATGACATTATATGGATCCAAATAAGAAAAAGAAATTTAGGTTTGGTCTCTCTCGTTTCCTTTTGCAGTTGTAGGTTTTTGGTTATGGAAGGGGCAGAAATGGAAATAAAAGAATGATTAATATATATAGAGAGAAAATTAAAGTTATGATTCGCACTAAAACTTTGCCCAAACCCAAAACCAAGTTAAGAATATTTTCCCAATATTTTAAAAAAAAAAAAAAAAAAGGCAAGTTAAGTATATTTGTTCATAACTTTCGGTATTGACAAGTTGATTCCAAATCTTGATTCCTATGTTGGTGATGAATTTTTTACATTTTTTTTTTTGGGTGTAATACAGAATTTGATTCCAAAGTCTTGAATGTTAAGTCGGTGATAAAGAGAGACCTCAGAGGTCAACTCCAAGATCTTGGGAATCCAGTCGTGTTTAGAATACATAGCCTGCTGATAGGCAAAGGATAATAAATAGTTGACAATTATTGTTAGATCCAAACTTACGGACACGGTTGGTAGCCACAAGCCCCACCACATAAGAGGGAAAAAATGTGGAATTTTCTCAACCAATACAAAAGTAATATTAATGAAATACTAATAAATAAGGAAAATATATGTGTAAATTGCTTTTTTTCCCCCCCTAACTATATATGAAATTGTAAATATGTTTTTCTACACCATGGTAAGTGATATCTTTTTTTAATTATTCATAACAAATATTTTGTTTCCCTGGTTAGGATTTCTATAAATTTAAAGGGAGTCTAAAATAGGGGATAAAATAATCATTAGGAGAAATTACATGATAAAGCTCAAAGTTTATACCTTGTTTCATTTTTATTAAGTTGCATGATTTTTTTAGTTCTATCAAATAAAACCCAAACTTGATGAAATATTTGAAGTTTCTATTGATTTCTGTTATTTATTTATTTAATTTATTCTAGGCAATAAAAGAGTTGAGAAAAATTTTAACCATAAATTAAACTTTATGATTTACTAAATCCAATTGAGAGAGAGAGAGAGGTGATTGCCTAAAAATCGTAATTGACCATGTAGTTTTATAATTTTAAGAATAACAAAAATGGACGAAGACTTCAAATTGAAACAATTTCATGAGTTTAAAACTTTAGTTGATTAACTTATAAATTTGGAGCTATAAATTTGGGACCTTTTATATAATTTTTTAAAGTATTATCAATAACTAAGGAACAATATTACGCAATTTTTCATACAGCTGAATATAAGTCAAGTTAAGTATTAAAAGTTCAAAATTGTTTATTTTAAAATTTTTGAACCAACACATAATTTTTTTTTTTTTTGGAACCAAGTTAAACTCAAACTCATTACCAAATTAAATTACATATTCAAGTTTGGTTTGATCTCTTGTCGAACAAGGCCGTTCAACTTGTTAACCAACCACTTGATTAAGTTATTATTTTCCCAAACATTATTACTAATTTTTTTTCCCATTCACAAATATATCCTAATAATTAATAATAACTAAATTATAATTAAATTTTTTTTGACTTAATTAGATTCATCAATCTTATATTTTAAAAAATTCTATATAAGTTTAATACAAAATTAATTATTTATACCATCAATAAATTACAAGTACTAATTTAAAATCTTATAAACTAATTTATACTTATATAATTCAATATCAAGTCCGTATAAGTATATTCTAAACATTTAAATGTATAAATATATAATACTCATCAATTTGTTCACAAACACATTATCATGGTTGGGTTCGACATGTCCAATAATCAAGCATTAATTTTTGCTTTAACTTGACCCGTTTGTCAAATAAACAAATAGAAGCAAGTTTTTTCTCAAGTCAAGTCTGAACGGTTTAGTATCTAGCTAGAAAATTTTAAGAAGGTGAAAATGCAATTAAGCAAATACAGTATATATAAATATAAATGCACATGACACACGTGATTCGTGAAGTAGTGTTGAAAAAGTAAAACTACAGTAACGGATAGAATACCGAACTTTGCTTTCTCTCTCTCTCTCTCTCTCTCTCCCTCAAAAAATCAAAATCCATTTCCCACTTTCAAAATTCAATTTCTAATTTCCTACCCGACTTGGATCCGAATTCGTTAGATAGTTTCCAACCCGATCCGATCCGATCTGATCTAATGAGCTCCGACACATCCTCTGGCGGAGACAGCACCGGCAGCAAAGTCGGCGTCGGCGGCGGAGGTTCCACGTCAGTGCCGCCGCCGTTGAAGGAGAAGCAGAAGGAGAAGGAGAAGGCGAGAGTCAGCCGGACCTCTTCGATTCTCTGGCACGCGCACCAAAACGACGCCGGAGCCGTCCGGAAGCTTCTGGAGGAAGATCGGACGCTGGTGCACGCTAGGGACTACGACAACCGCACGCCGCTCCACGTGGCGTCGCTCCACGGCTGGATCGAAGTCGCGAAGTGCTTGATCGACTATGGCGCCGATGTCAACGCTCAGGATCGATGGAAGAACACTGTAAAAAAAAAAAAACGCTTTCTCTTTTACTGTTTCTTCGTCAATATTTGCTTTTTTTTTTTTTTTTTTTTTTTTTTTTTGCAGTGTTAATTTATGTTTTTTCACTTTATTTGTTTTATTTGAAAAAAAAAATTGTGAAATTCAACAGTAATAAAAAAAAATTGTGCAAATTGTTGGGTACAAGTAAGTTTGGATTTGAACAATGGAATTGATAGTATAACCGTGTTTAAATATTAATGAATAGATTCCATCTCGGTGTTCGGTATTGGTAATTTGTTTACTGATAAATTGGCGATTGCAAATGGTGGATTTAGTCAATGGCTTAAGCTTTTGGTAGAATTGGTAATTTATTAGAGCAGGTGATATGAGTTTGAATAATGTATTAGGAATAAATTTAGTGGGAAATTCAAATTTCTGTTAGACATGTATTTTATCAAATTTTTTGACTTTTTTTTTTGGTTAAATTTAATCGAAATCCTAACGGCAAGGGAGGGATAAATTAACGATGGATGAGGGGTACATTTCTTGGTTTTGAAGCTTAGGAGGGATATTGCGAGGGCGCTATAATTAAAGAAAAAGGGTAGTAAATGTTGCAGTTCAAATGTAATGTTTCGATATGCATTAGAAGTAAAAGTGATTTTTTTTTTTTTTTGGGGGGGGGTTTAAATTTAATGTGGAACGGTAATTGGATACTAATTGTATGGAGTTTCTCTTGTGACAGCCTTTAGCCGATGCTGAAGGAGCTAAAAAGCATAGCATGATCGAGTTGTTAAAATCATACGGTGGCTTGTCTTATGTAAGTCTCTGGCTTTAATTTTCCTCTTCTTGTCTTTCCTTTCGTTATTTAATGTCATTTGCTTGCAAATGGTTAGTTAGCTTCTTCTTCTTCTTGTCCTGTTTCATTGAGCTGTTGAGTCTACAATTACATGTTTTTTTTTCCCCTTATTGTTGTTTAGTTACTAGGGTCTGGTTAATGAGTGCCCTTAGGGCATCCATTAATTAACCATTCTAGAAAATTTTTTATGGGAAATTGAAAAAGTTGTAAAATATCAGCTGTTTTTTCATTTTCCCATAAAAAGTTTCCTAAAATGGTTTATTAATGGATGCCCTAATCTGTTAGTAAAATCCTAGTTACTATACTGGGTTGCTTCTTCAAAACTGCTTTTAGTAGAGTTAATGAATTCTGCCTCAATGGGTACTTCTCCAATTAGAATAGGTGGATGGTAAGGTAGAGGGTTTGAAATCCACCTAGTGCTTGTATAACTTACCAATAAATAAATGAATAAAACAGCACTTACTAGAATGTATCTTCCAAATGTTAGTAATCTGTTGACCCTTATGTATTGGTACTAGGATTTAGTTCAGAATTCATTAATACAAGAGATGAATCTGTTTTTATCAATATTGGAATAGAAAATGCTTTTCATTCTGTTATATCACTGACCATTATATAAGATAATAAATACATGGCCTTCTTCACTTACAATTAGAACTAGAAAATGATTACGTGATAATAAAGTCTTCTTAAAGAAAATAGTTAGTATTTGCTTTCAGTAATAGAAATGGGGACTTGTTATTTTATGGAATAATCTGAAAAGAAAAAACATGGGAATTTTCACTCTATCTTTCTTTTACCTGGACCTTGAATCAGAGTTGTAATGTCTATCACTGTTATTAAAATGGTGTAACTGTTTAGGTAAGGTTCTAAGAGATGCTTACTAAGGGCCTCTTTTATATTGTCTGGTTGTTGAGTGATAAAAAACTATGCTTCTTAAGGAACTAGTTGACAGTCTACGTTTTCAGATACTACTGCTCTTCAGTTAGAGTCTTTAGAGAAATTAACATTTTATTGGGTAATTTTAGCAGTGGTTTCTTTTGAGGTGCATCACTGGAAACTATTTTGGTTTGTTGTTGCATTTTGATTGCCATCAAGGATAAACTGAAGTCATAAGTTTTAGGGATTTTATCTTCCATTGACCCCATGAAATGTGATATAACATCATCGTGTGTGTGTGTGTGTGTGTGTGTATATATTTCCTTTTTCCTTTTGATAATTCAATAGTTATAATGGGGGAGGGGGGATATGAGCCTAGGACATCTCCCCTGAAAAACACCAAGAAGTTTCAGTTGAACCACAAGTCTCTTGGCCATCATCGTATTTCAGCACATTGAAGTATGATTACTAGGATATTAGACATTTTCTGGGGGTTGATAGGTGGGAATCAAATTTATCCATGAAAATCGAAAGAAAAGATCTTTGGATTACCTACCATAACCTAGCAATTGCCTTTACTTTGCAACCATGGCAGCTGCTACAGCAAATCTCCCTCTTCTACTCTCTGCTATCTAAGCAGAGAGAAGTTAACATGTGATTTTCCTTTAACGAAAAAAGGAAAAAAAGAGGAAAAAGAACTTAGTTTGGTGTATCACTTATTACACCTGCTAATCAAGCTGACTTTGGGGTAAATTGGCAAGTAGCCTTTGGGATTTTGAAAGGGACTCTGTATTGGTACTGGGTTCTCAATAGTTAACTTTGGATGGAATGAGTCTTTGTCTTTTTTTCAGAATGAGCATGTAATAATATCTAATGGTGGCTTTGAACCTCTAAACATCATGGTTGATTTGAAGTCTTGCTCGCACTTTGAGTTCCCAGCTGTTTCTGAAACTTGTATCATTGAAAACACCTAAGGGGTGCTACCTATGAAATATATGGCGTTCTAAGCTCTCAAGAGGCTACTATTTTTTATTTTTTATTTTTTTGGTATGTTTATCTAATTCTTGATCACAAGTTGGATAACTTGTCTAAGGTATTCTATTGTATTCTAACATGTCTAAGGTATAGCAATCACTCTCAAAGTTTAAAATAAGCTGCTGAAATTTTATTGAATTTAATCTCTTTATTTGAAAGTTATTGACTACATAGAGGCCTACATATAGGTTATTGCAGAACCTGTTCCCGGAAAGACTAGGAAATCCTGAATAAAATTTTCCTATAAACAGAACTCCCAATAACAAGGAAAAGTTATTAAGAATTTCCACAACTATTAGAGAAAGGACTCAATACATACAATAGGACTCATGGGCCTTGGATACAGCCTATTACAACCCATTCCAGAAAATATTGAAATTACCAGATTACACTTATTATATTAAAACTGAAGCAACAACTTTCTAACCTAAATAAACTTAATATTAAGACTCAATAATAACTTAATTAAGCTATGAAAGGTGCCAAGAAGGTGCCACATTGAAAATAAACCACAATTCTTGAATCTTTTAGAATTTAATCTTGTTTTTCCTCGAACTCTTTGTTGGCTGCATCAATTTGTTTTTGTTATAGATATGGAAACAGTTTACAAGTCATATATAACCAGTTTGCTTCAAAGTGGAAATGCTATCTGCATATCTCTTGTTTGTGCTAAGTGCTTTAGCATCAAATTCCTTTCATTTGGCATAATAATGCTAGGAATACCTGAATACTGCATGAAGACTCTCTTATATCTTGTGGATTTTGTGTTTTATTTTCTTGTGCGGGCTCTAAGTTCAAGTGTTCTGCAGGGCCAAAATGGAAGTCATTTTGAACCAAAGCCTGTTCCGCCCCCTCAGCCAAACAAGTGTGACTGGGAAATTGACCCTTCTGAGCTGGACTTCTCAACCTCAGCTATGATTGGGAAGGTGTGATTTTATTTTTCTTGATATTGGTGATAAACAGATTGTATGAGGGCAAGTCATGAAAACACTTTTAAGAAGTTACAGTATGATTTTTTAAGGTTGATTGTTTGAATGTTTTAAACTGGGCACCAGTGATCTGGTGTATTCAAACATCATTACTAGGATTTTCTGTCTACTATTCTGCGGCCAGAATGCATTTTAATTTTAGCGGTTCCAGAATCTGCATCTGGTTATGGTAAAAATTGGACTGTTTAAACTCCTATATTTTGTAATTGCTATTTTTCTTAGCTGGAAAATGTGATTTAATGTGCTAGATTGTGTATGGCCAATACAAAAAAAACCATTCTAGGTTATCTTCAGGAGTTAGTATGAAAGATTAATGGAGAATTTATTACCTTCTGTTTTTAGGGATCATGTTACGTCTTATCACATGCTTTCATTCTCCATTACAAGATGCCACCTATACCCTATACTTGTACTTTATTTCCCCTGGCTAGGTAAAATGCTGAGAAGATAATCTTCACTGAAACAAAATATAAGGTAGCTTTGATTGTAAGAATGGGTAGTTTCTTTATGCTAATATAATTCCATCTTTACTCTCTAATTTCTCTTATTTGCTTCATGCTGTGGGTCTGTGGTGCCTTGTTAGTTCTTTAATTTAGTTTGCAACTTTAATAATTCATATGCTGCTGAAAATCTGGATATCAGCGCACAGCTCTTGGTGTGTATTACTATTAATATATCTGTCAGATGTACTTTCACTGACGATGGCTGATGCTGGCAGGGGTCTTTTGGTGAGATTTTAAAAGCCTGTTGGCGTGGAACACCTGTAGCTGTCAAACGCATTCTTCCATCACTTTCAGATGACAGATTGGTGATGTAAGATACATTTTCTTATAAAATTCCATATAGGGGTGCTGCTTTTTGTTTGCCTTTTTTATTTGCAACATCATAAGTTGATTGTTTTCAATGAATAGTATATTATTTCCCTTTTTTTTTTTTTTGTGGTTTATATATATTATGTCCTAACTCCGCCAATGTCATACTTTATTATCATATCCTTTCGCATAGCCAATCTCAAGCCTGGGTAAAAAAGCTGGGTTTGGTAGGTCGATAGGCATTGTTATGAACATGAATCTTATTTATATATGAGCTGGGTAGTTCCCAACTTGTGACAAAGTTTTAAGGAAAGACATGATTCTTCAAGAGGTAGCTAGGGATGTGGCCCTAGATAGGACCAAGTGGTGTAAAGGGATCCATGTATCAGTCGATTAGGGCTTGGTTGAGTTGAGTTGTACATATGGCTTATTTTATGAAATTGAGTGGGAAATACTTATAAAAAAAAGAAAGAAAAAGAAATTGAGTGGGAAATGTGATCAAAACCAAAAGTAAAGGATGAAGTTTATATATATATATATATATTTTTTTTTTGATAAGTAAAGTTTATATTTTACTTGGACCAAAAAGGTTTTATTTTGTTTTTTAAATGATTCACTCAGCATTCTTTCCAGAGTGAGTGTATTGAAATTAACACGGACCTTCACTTTTCATATATCAAGATTTCTGGAGGGCCACTGTCATTAAGAAAACAATTAATCCTTCTGTGTCTCCTATAATCAAATTTTCTTTCTGATCCAGTTTCTTGTTTATCAAAAATGTAAATTGCTTACCTGTTCTTTGCTTTCCTGATTCAGTCAGGACTTCAGGCATGAGGTTAATTTGCTAGTGAAGCTTCGTCACCCTAATATAGTCCAATTTCTTGGAGCTGTCACGGAGAAGAAGCCCCTGATGTTAATTACCGAGTACTTACGAGGGGTATATAAATGCTTTTTTTTTTTTAATTATTAAATTAAAAAAAAAAAAGGGGTTAGGATAATAGAATCATAATTGTGTGGTTTGAAGTTCTTGTTTAAAGAATGTACTTATAGAGACACCTTCCTTAATTGTTGCATTCATCTGCTGTTTTAGGGCGATCTCCATCAGTACCTCAAGGAAAAAGGTTCACTTAGTCCTTCAACATCTATCAACTTTGCATTGGACATTGCCAGGTACTTCAAGTTCTAACTACTTCTGGAAGAATGGCATACCTGAACCCCATTGTTATTGATTGTTGGTTATTGTTGGGGAGAAAAATTCCTTGGGGAGAGTCCTTGAGTAGTTAATATAACATATGGAGACATGCTAAATCCAAAAGGCTTGAGCCCAATGGGTATGAGCTCTATTATGTTATATTAATCACTAATTTTTCTCATCATTATTCAATGTGGGACTTTACTCACACATGTATACCCAACGATTATTGCATCTGTGTTTGTAAATAATTGTTGTACTTAAGTAGAAAAGTTCATTTTAGTTTCACTCTTTTTTTAAGGTTGTATGAACTAATTTTATATAGAGAGATACATATCCAGAACTACATTCGTTAATAACAATTAATTGGGCTGCTATGGATCCTCATCAACTGAAGGGAAGTGGAGAAATGTGGAAAAAAATTATACATGCATGCATGCACACGCGCGCGCATGTGTGTGTGTGTGTCAGTTGCATTGATTGGAGTTCTGCTTCTGCTTAGAGCATCCTCTTTTTACATCTGTTTGTGTATTAAACTCAATCTATCGTTTGTTATAAAAAAAAAGAAAAGAAAAGAATTTACAAACTCAAGTGAGTTCAATTGTTATGCTAATCTGATTTCTATTATCTAATGTGGGCAGAGGCATGGCTTATCTTCACAATGAGCCAAACGTCATAATTCACCGGGACCTAAAACCAAGGTGAGTTTATTCTGTTTCAGATTTTGGTGGGCATATTAACTTCTTTATATTTTACTGGTAACTACTGATGTCATGCTCTAATCAGTATTCTAACATATCCTTGTAATTAGGATATTATTAGTCTTCATAGGATGAAATGCTGTTTTCCCCAATTGAAATGGTTACATTTTATTTCTTCTGTTCTGGTTTCAGTTTCCATGGGTACCTTCATTTTATTTTACCCGATGAAATATGTTTATAAATTTCAGGAATGTTCTTCTAGTCAATTCCAGTGCAGACCATTTAAAAGTTGGAGATTTTGGACTAAGCAAGCTCATCAAGGTTCAGAATACTCATGATGTTTACAAAATGACTGGAGAGACTGGAAGTTGTGAGTGTCTCTGATAACTTCTGTATATTGAAATAGGATTTATAATACTGAAAACTTAATTATTTTTTCCCTTCTTATGGGCGTGGAAATGAAACAAAAGACCGGTATATGGCTCCTGAAGTTTTCAAGCACCGGAGATATGATAAGAAGGTTGATGTCTTCTCTTTCGCAATGATACTTTATGAGGTAATGCTTGCTTCTGTAAGGATTTGAGATAAGATCTCAAAGTACTTGAAATTGGTTCTAATTCATAATGTTCCCAACTAATCCAGATGCTTGAAGGGGACCCACCACTTGCAAACCTTGAGCCTTATGAAGCAGCAAAATATGTGAGTGAGGGAAACAGGCCTACATTTCGCTCAAAAGGATATATCCCTGAATTGAGAGAGTAAGTTTGTTGTGAAAACTTTATCAACCACAAAGTTGCTTCTTTTGTCATGCATGCATGGCCCAACTATGAATCGTATTTTTTTCCTAATAAAATGAATCTAAGATTTTTCAGCTGTATAATCATTAATAATTTGACTCAACAAAGCTTCTCCCAAACTATTTTTTAGCTGCCCAAATTGTTGTTGTCATCATTCTATTCTGTCTAGGTACACATAATTTCCTCTTTTCCTTTCTCTTCTTTTCTTGTGGTCTAGGTACATGAACTGTTGAAATTATCAACCACCTTTTTGCCAAAAAAAAATTGTCAGCTGTCTTGTCTTCCTTACAGCCTTGTCTCGTGTTCTTTTTCATCTCCCTGTTGTTCCTGCAACACCTTCAACAGAACTAATCTCTTCTAACTGGTCCGTTAACTAATTTTGTTCCACGAGAAAACCATTGTTGCTGATCTTGCATCGTATTGGTACTATCACTAATTCCTGATTGCTTTCATATCTTATTGTCCTTGTTTTCCCAATCCCGACCTGCCATATGCTTTTTAGCTATGTGCAATTGCTCATTCTTTTCTCTTGACATCTACTTGTATGAACTGTGCCTCTTTGATCTCTCATTTGGCATAGATAATGATTTAGAGCAAATAACTTTTTGGTAGATTGAAGAAATTCATAAAACCCATTGTAGCAAGTAACTGTGGATTCTAATCAGCCAAATTGGTTATCTCATGGTCATTAGTTATACTATCTTCATAATATTTTCATTAATTTGCATTAGCAATTTCTGATCTTCTTCTTCTCAGACTCTGACACTGTTCTCAGTAGATTTATTTGCCTGTGTTCAGCATTTATGTAATCTATTTAACCAAAACCATGTCATGTTGTTCAACATGCACTAGGATGCTTATTTACAATTGGATACTCTGTTATTGGTTAGAAGAAAAGCACTGTTGCTATATGAATAAAAGACTTTTGTAAATATTATCCTAGATATACACTTGAACTTGAACAATCAGATTGCTAATCTCTTTTCATATTCAATGGTTTTAGATTAACAGAGCAATGTTGGGCCCATGACATGAACCAAAGACCTCCTTTCTTAGACATCCTCAAGAGGCTTGAGAAGATAAAGGAAAATCTACCGACTGACCATCACTGGAATATATTTAATACATAAAAATTCGAGTCCAATGGCATGGTCTGTATATGGATGATATATTTTTACCATTTCTGCTCCTGTACGCTTCCAATTGAGCAGATGGGGATTGTGAAGGGCCTCAAGTGGGCAATTTGTGAGAGTAGTAGCTCTGACTGGTTTTCCAATATTCTGGTCAGATTCTTATCATGAATGGAGCAGGTAATGTTGATTACTTTTCTCAGACTCTAAGACTCGTCATGTTTTATATTGATCTGAACCAACCTATCGAAGAGTCTTATCCAAATTGACGTATATGTAAGAATGTTTCATCCTATGACTGGATTTTCTTCATTTTGACTTTCATTTGTAATCCTGCTCCCGAAGTGTATTTATTTATTTTTTTTTTTGCTGAAGGTCCCGATGTGTATTTGAGAAAAGAGCAACATAGAATTTTTTTCTGCTCTTTAATTGTTCTCTTTCAACAGTTAGATTAAACCTTTTCAGAGTTACTTGGATCTTTGTGTATAGGATGGATTTGCAGATTGTGAAGATGTTTATTTTTCTGGACATATGGACCATTACAAAGATGGTACTGCTCCATCTATTATTGTGATGTTTAGAGACTTAAACGCGGAATGGGGCTTGGTTATCCTGGGCTAGGACACAGTGTGGACTTATCTGTTGTCTGGATTACATGATGATGTGAAGCACAACTTCGTGCTTGGGGCTAGCTTATAAGCTAGTTTTTGTTTTTTGTTTTTTGTTTTTTGTTTTTTTTTTTTTTTTTTAAAAAAAAAAAAAAAATACTATTAATAAATAATTTTTTATTTTTTATTTTTTATTAAAAAAAGGGAAATTAGACTTAACATACATGTGATTAGGCCCGTTTTGACATTGCCATCTGTGGTTTGAAAATTGTTACTTTGCCCACTTGACCTGGTACTCATTACCAACCTTTCTCCTTGCTGTTAGAAAAACACATTTTAACACAAAAACATAAAAGAAAACAGATCAAACACCTCTCAAGAAAAGCTTTTTCACACAATTCTCATGTACTTGCAAAAGTATGCTCTCATACGTACAGTAGCCTACAGCGTGTGCTCACTTTCTTTTGTCCGTCCCTTCCATGTCCCTTTTTGTCTTTGATGAATAGTTTGTGTATATTTGTGGATTAATTTATACACAAAAACAAAACAAAGAAGAAGAAGAAGTGTTATTATTCTAATCCATTTACATGACAAACACAGTTAATTAATACCCATATCTCTCCTAAACTAATTTTAATATCTCAAAATGTATATGTTTCTTTACTCTAATTTATTTTACTTTTTTTTTTATAATATATGTACAATATTATTCAAAACCGTCTTACATAAAATATCAAAAAATTATCCGTGCATTGCACGGGCAACTTACTAGTTATATATAAGTGTGTGTGCGTGTGTGTAGGTAAAAAAAAGGAATATTTTGAGGTCTATATTGACTTAAAAACTAATGAAAAATCAATGGTTAATAACTAAAATTATAGTATTAATAAAATATTTAATGAAATCATCATAAAAAAATTATCACGCACAACGTGCGGATATGGGACTGGTATCTTTAAAATATGCAACAAGCTCACCAATGCTAAACCAGGAGTGCAGGTTTTCAGTTTTGAGGTAGTGCAGTAACACTTTTCTTTGCATTTAGGATTGGCTGATTTAGAAAATGTAGTTATAGAATGCAATACCAGGACAGATCGTAACACACCCAATGCATGCCATACAGGGTACAGTTGAGCCACAAAACTTTCTCTAGACCCACCAATGCAGTATAGGAAAGTTAATCATATCATCAATAGCTAGAATATTCTAGTAACTAAGCACCCAGCCAAGCAAAACAAAGTAACATTAAGTGCAACATGGGATGCTATCTCTCTTTCACGGAAAATACTAGGAATATATTTGAAAATCATGTCCAAAGAAAGATAGCTAAGAGGTATATGGATCAAAAGAAAATAATGCAATTTTTGCAATCATAGTGATATAGCTTATATGAGCTTGGAATACAACACCTCTGTCCAACAAAACAGGAGAATGAGAAGGTTCATGCTGACCTTGAAGAAAACCCTCTGATCTTATTCGGGATATCAAGGCTAGCAGTGTTGAATGATCTCAACCAGTGCTAGAACAGCAAAAACAATGTGGACTGCGACAAAATAAATGGTTTGTGTGAACAGTAGGGCATAATTGTCGAAGTTAAATGTTAAGATGATCACTAGAGGCAATAACTCCAAAGCTATAGCTAATTTAGTGCATAGTCTAAAATCTCAAGCCAAACGAGGATTTAGTAGGTAAAGCAGAAGTGGACATTGTAATGTTCAAAATTGTTAGCCTGAAGAGCAGATGGAAAACGTTGGTATTTTTATGATGACAAAATCCTACATTTTAGAGAAGGCTATGATGGGTACATACTTGAAGCAGAAAAAGCCATAGTCAAAGGCCATTCCAATTATGTGCCTTCCCTAAAACCATTAGGTATTGGGTTATAGGAATTCAAGGCTCTAGAGTGACCAAGGAGAGATAATTGTATCTTATGTAAGATTTTCAAACTTACATCTGTATTAAAGCGTTGAAGGTGTGCATACTATGACTCTTCCTAAATAATGTCACTCCAGAGCTAAACATCATAAGAGAGAGCCATCAAAACACAGAGCTTCCTATCTTAGTTTCTCCATCCCTTTCTTCACAAATAGAATTCAACGATCACATTGCAGTTTTGATTGGTAAATACTAATCATTTACACATTTCAGATTAAACCCACAACTTTAACATCTTCCCCTTGCTTATGAGAGGGAAAGGAGAAGCCATTGGTACAAAGACCAATGGCCATACTAATTGACAATCTTAACAGAAATATAAACTAGGAATAGGCCAAGTAAAACAATCAAACACTTATTTTTTTTATAAGTAATTAGTGAGTTTTATTAAAGAAGAGTAGTGTTCAAAATGTAGAGCCTCTTAAAGAATTACAATCATAAATTTAAAAGGTCCCCAAAAAATTCATTGTACAACATTCAATTTGCAGATTCAGGAAACTAGATTCGATCACTTAACTGGTTTTTCCATGCCTTCAAATGTTCAGTTATTCAAGTCCCTCCAAATTGTCCACATAAGACAGTGAGAAACTGCCAGATGCTACTTATGTTCTGATTATATGTACCTTTCCAGAAGCAATAACATCTATCACCTTCTTGGCATCAAACAATGTAACCCAAAAGCAACAGAAGGAAGGACCACAAATCAAGACCTACTAAGCAATGAACCAAAGATGGTGTACTAATTTACAACTGATCTTTCACATATATAGCACCAATTGACCAGGACCATTGATGTGCAGCCTGTTGATGAGGGTTGCTTGCATAACAAATCCATTTCCTTTCTCAATGTTGATCTGAAGTGGCTTAGTGACATGATGAGGAATAAGAACCTTGAGGCTTCATGTCAGTCTAGAGTAAAAGCACTGGCTGTGGTTCTTGGAACCTACATAAAGCAAGTTATTAGTGGTAATGTGGCTGATCTCATTCATTGAAAGAATGTTTTTGGTGCCAAAAAGTACAAAAAAGAACCAGCAAAAGGCTTACTCAATTATGTCTTTAAAGCATTTGAGGCAACCACTGTTATTGTACTTTTGGCCTGTGCTATAATCTCTCTGCCTTTGGAATCAAACAGCATACGATTATCATGGTGGGAGTATTATTGTTGCTGTCGTTTGGGTTGTTGCTGTTTTCGCTGTCTGTAACTTCAAGCAATCCAGGCAATTTGAAAAGTTCTCCCTAAAGAGTGGAGACATTAGGGTGGACGTATTGAGAGATGGGTAGCACCAACATATTTCAATGCACTTGTTCGTATTGTCACTGGTAGTCATAATCATGGTGTTGGCAATTGCAAAAGGTCTGCCTCTGGCTGGAAGACAACTTTGGCTTATTCTATGAAATACATGATAGTTGATCATGCCTTGGCTAGGGATCTCGGATTGTGAGACACTGGAGTAAGACATAAGTATCTGCATTGACAAAACAGGTACTTGTACATTAAATGAGATGAAGGTAACAAAATTTTTCCTTTAAAAGAAGAAATGAGGGAAGGTACTCCCACAGAACAGTATCAAATGTTCTTGATATATAAAACAAGAAGCAATTGGTTTAAACACAACCAATACTATTTAAAAAGTAGATTCTGAATCGCTTGTAAAGATTTCTGGAGCCCTACTAAGAAAGCGACCCTTTCTTGGGCTTGTCTTTGATATGAGTATGAATATCAATAAATGCTATAATCCATGTCAGACTTTGATTAAGAGAAAAACAGAAATGGAGTTTCAGTGAAGATGAAGAGTGAGAAGGTTGTTCATGCCCACAAGAAGGGAGCCCCCAAGACTAAGGGATATATATTCAAGAGACCACATTCTAGCCAGCCTTTAACAAGACATCAAGGAAAAAAGAAAAGCTCCCCCCCACCCCCCAAGGCCAATTCAGTAAATAAGACCAATCTTATGACAAATCAATAGCTATTCCAAACTAATTATTAGTTTTATTAAGTATCAAAAATTCCTATGAAATTATTAAAAAAAAAAAGTCATTCGTCCTTGAATTTTCATAGGAATACAGTTAAGAAATAAATGACCAACGACATTGAGGGTGAATTTCATACATTCAAATGGACAAAGAAGTAACAAACACCATTACTTTGAGAATCATATTAAAAAACTCAAACTTTAGGTGATCAGACAACTTGCTCCAAACTTGACTAAACAGAATATCAGACCACTTTTAATGTTAGTTATATTTTTGTCATATTCAACAAATCAGCAATGTAGAAGGCCCTAAATCATACTAACTAAAATTACAATGAAGCATATGCAAACTGAACTCAAAGCAAAGTGACCTCATGACTACTCTAGTATTGAAACCAAATTATATTACCAACAATTATTATAAGTTAGAGAAAAGAAAAAAGAAAAAAAACACATTTACACATTGACAAGTTACAAAAAAATACTAGTACTTTTTTATAAATATTTTACAAAAGGAAATTGTATGCCATCTTTCATCAGTTGGATAATTGGTATAGAAAGATGATCGATTGTCAAAACCAGACTTTAAATTTTTTGCTCAAAGGAGAAAAACACCAAAGAAATTATCAGAATACTCAGTTCCCAAGGTTTTGCAACAATCTCAAGTCATAGTACATCTAAGTATATGGAACTTGGCAAGAGAACAACAATCCAAAAAGGAATAAGCATAGGTACAATTAAGCAGGCCATGATCAAATGCAAAGAAAGGGAGGCCAGGGTGGCTGTTGCTTCCCATGGGATTGATTTTTTTAATATTTCTTTTTATGTATATGTGTATATATATATACACTGGTTTTTTTAATATTTTATTATATATATATATATATATATAAAGAGAGAGAGAGAGAGAGAGAGAGAGAGAGAGAGAGAGAGAGAGAGAGACCTTTGTACTGTATGCCCCAATTCCTCCACTGTTTCAGATATCAAAACCACATAATCCCATTTGAAAGCGAGATGTTTTGATGGGATTAAGTTAACATTAAAGGTACACTAGGAAAATTATTGGTCCTTACTAAGAGAATTTTTTGCTTGCATTAAAATTTTACTATTAGCCATACCTTATTTGAAATATATATAAATTTTCCTTCAACTGAATATGTTATTTTCCCCTTAAAAAAGACCCTAGGTTATATTATAAAGAAAAAAAAAAGTGTGTTCATTAGAAAGAAGCAATATACATAAAATTAGCCTAAACAAGGTGGCTAACTAAGGAGAGAGTATTTAAGAATGTATGATCATATTCCAATGTAGAGAAAAAGAAGTTGATTGATTTCGTGACAAGGTGACTATGAAAAGCTATGGGCCAAGTGTACTAATTTATAAGTTAATGCCTTTAATTTTGGGTGACCTGGCCTTCACAAAGCTATAAATGCCTTGGCCCAGGCAGTAACAATCTCATGACCAGGCCACAATAGTTATAAGCTAACTTGTGCACAAATCACCTCTGACAAGGCTTGTTTTAGGTGACTGTTTTATCAACCTAAAGCTCAAAGTAAGTTCTAGTTTGATTTGCAAGAAAGATAATCAAAATTTGATAGAGTTTCAATAGTTTAATTCAAGATATCCCAAGTAGAGTAACACACAAAGTAATGCTTATGAACATACCTCAATGACCTAAGTAAATTTTGGGAGGCTGGAGTGAAGGCAATCAGGTACTTTTATTGAAATTGCAACTTGGTCTTTGCCTTTTCACTCACTTGTTAAGAGCATTCATCTTTTCTGCAAACAAGATCACAAGTTATTAAGCATAAAGATTCTTCATGCAAGTAAAAACATCAGGCACATGCATAAAAGGTCCATTCCTATGATTGCAATATAAAAATTCCCCACAAATTAAACAACTTCTACATTGATGCATTTCATCACAAGAAAATAAAGCATTTAAAATAAAGTGTGTTTCCCTTGTACTCTTTATAACTCATAAAGATGATAACACAGTCTGATATAGGGAAAGAGTTGTAAATGGCAAACATAGTTGAACAGAAAGTAAATGACAAAAAATTGACTCACAACTATATGTGCTGCATGTAGGACTTAGGAAACTTCCTAGAGACATTAAAAGGCAATCTTCTTAAGTGGTCTCCACAAAAGGCAAAGCCAAAGAATACTCACTAGTGATGTAGTAACAAAAGGGGAAAAAAGAGTGAACGAAATCAACATCTAACATGATAATTTATGAATGCTAAATTTCACATATGTATTCATTTACAATGAAAAGAATGGCAGATTGAAACATAATCATGAAAAAAAATGAATTTAACCAATCACCTTTCCTCAACTACCAATAGGAAGCATCATTCTCTGGTGCGGCGTCTTTCTTGAGAGTAATAGCACAAGACAAGCAGCCTGGTCATACTGAAGCTTGATTTAAAGCAAAAATATTATGTTAAAGATAACCACTACATTGATGTTGGTTGAAAACATAGACATTATGTTTTAAAAAAAAAAAGTGAACAGAAAATTAAAATAACAAAACCATATTATGCAACTTTAAGAGCTGACATGAGAGAACATTTGTTGCTCTAATACTCTAAATCTTAATACTCATACAAATATTTAAAACTCAAAGTATTAGAGATATAGTGCACGATGATTGATCATGCCTTTTTGCCACGATAGTCACAGTTACGGTGGTGGCAACTCCGAAGTGTCTACCTCTATCAACTACTCTTACATGTGGCATATTCTATGAAATGCTTGATGCTTGATGCCTGATTACACCATGGTTCGAGAACCTTCTGCTTGTTACACAATGGGCTGAGCCCAAAAAAAAATAATAATAATAAAAATAAAATAAAAAATAAAAAATCTTCACTAACAAAACAAGCACTTGACAATTAATGAGATGAAGCTAACAGAATCTTGGCTTGGTAAAGAAACAACAAGGGAATGTACTTCCTAAGAAAAAGTAGAAAATGTTTTTGTTATAAGGCAACAAGTTTTTGGTTTCAACACAACTAGTACAATTTACAAACAAGATTTCTGCATGACCGGTTGAAGGATTTGGAAGCCATACAGCAAAAGTACTACATTATTGGGCTATCTACGATTTAGGTATCAATATCGATAAAATCAAGCAAAATTCTGAGATAATCTAAGTCAAGGCCCTCAATTCAAAGAAAAATAGAAGTGGGGATTTCGAAAAGAGGAAGAGTAATATGCACTCTCTAGGGTAAACATTAAAACGATCACCGGTGACAATGAACATGCAGCAAGAGTGATAGCTTTGGAATGTGGGATTCTCAATCTTAATGAGGATTTCAACAATGAAGCTGTTGTAGAATAGGGAATTTTCAAAAAATACTCACCGAAAGAGAGAACTGCTGGTATGAATCATGTATTTATTCTAAGGAAAGAAAATTATTGGGCTTTCCATGGGAATCCAAGGCACTAAAGTGGCAAAGGAGAGCACAAATACTGTCACCCTGGTTATTTACTTCTGCGGTGACAGTTTTGAGTTGGAGAAGGTGTGTATCTAAGAACAGTCAAAAGTTCATTTAGTTCCAGCTCACAATGAATGTTGCTGCCCTTGCATCAACTTTAGCTATAGCCACACAATGACTTCATAGTAAATCCATCAATCAAAGCAATTTAAAACCAAAGCCATTGAAGTTTTACTGATGCTGCAATGTAGGGCATGATCTATTTTTGGCGTGTGTGAGATAGTGAAAGAAACCCTCATTTTCAACAGTTTTTCCTCTGTGAAGTCTTCAATAAGTTTGACCCTAGGCAACTGGAGAAGAACAAATTTAGGGGTTATTCAAGAACAAGATGTTTTTAATAATTCTAAGTCTACCATAGTTTTTCAGCTAGTGATGGTGGGCTTAGAGAAGTGGTTTATCAATTGTCAGTACTGAGAGGCTGATTGGGGGCAGTGTGGTGCTTGCATTGGACTTGTAGCTTTGTCTTGGTCGACTGCTTTGGCTCTTCAAGTGTAGTGCAGTTTCTAGCAAGCAGTTGTCTAGGCAAAGATGCTCTGCTTCCTGAAATAGTAAATGATAATCATTGCAATAGTCCCCCAACTCCACCCCCACAAAAGAAAAGTATCTAAGATTCAGCCAATAGTTCCAAATCATTTTTAATACATGAATTTTTGTTTTAGGTGAAGTGAATATTAAATTTAGTGCTAAGGGATATCAATACAGGAGAAAGGTTCCAGTTAGCCTCTAACATGAGGTATGTTCAAGATCACAAGGAGAAATAACCATTATTTGTATGAGAAGAACAACATAAAAATCATATTTCATTCAATAAGACAATTTATTCTAAACTTGGCCAACTTGAATATCAATTCATTTGATCTTATTTATATTTTGTCATATTTAACAGAACTACAATACAGAAGGCCTTAAGTAATACTAACTAAAATTAAAATAGTCCAAGCTAGGCCTAGAGTAACCTCATGACTACTCCCATATTAAAATCAAATTATATTTCCAACAATTACTTAGCTGGTATACATATAATGTGAACTTAGTACCTTCAAAAGGGTCGAAAATTCCAAAAGAGAGCTCATTAGCATCTGAGTGACCTTTCAGAACTGGTGCTAAGTACTAATAAATTGATAAATCATAGTCCAAATACACATGTTGAAGAAGAGCAGAAAACGAATGCAAGTCCACCAGGATGTGTGACTGTGTGAGCAACATATTAGAAAGAGGAGAGAGAGGTAACAAACTTCTATCTGCTTACTATTGGGGGAACATGTACAGGCAACAATAAACTAGAGTCATTAGACCCCACTGCCCATTTTATGAGGCTGTTCACTGCATTATTATATGAAAAAAGAAGCCAAAGCCAAAATATCATTCATTATGCTCCTCCATTCCCAGCCGAGCTTGCAAGCTGAATTTACAATGAAGTTGATGATGGTAGCTGCAATTTAAAAGATAAATCCTCAACAACCAGCTAACAATATAAAGTTTATCTCTAGCACAGATTCATTGGACTACAAAAAAAGGAAGAGAAATAGCAATCCAATTATGCAATCTGTATTGTATTTTACCATTATATATCCATAGTAACATTTTATCAAATATTTGGAGTGCTTACCTTTATACCCTCTACCACAACTTGTTCAAGTCTCTCCTCATTTGCCAATGGCATTGCCCATCTTACTGCAGAGGCTTATCCCACGTCTGATTGCTCTGCCATTCCCCTCTTGATTTCTGACAACCACAGCCAAGCCTACATTATTTTGATCACACGATGCATTGAAGTTAAGCTTCACCAGTTGATCAGGTGGTTTGGTCCAAGCACTTTCCCTTTTTTGCTCTTTAGTTCCCCTCGTAGTCCCAAGTGATCTCAAGTTAGAGTCATACTGTGTGTTAAGACGATGGGCTAGCTGATTTATGCTTTCTTTAGTCTCTGAAACTAGAGCTTTCACCCGTGCATCCCAAAGGATTTTCATCGCCACTACTGCATACAGTGTGAATTCATCTTTGGTGACTCTTTCTGCTAATAATTCCTTTGGGGGGTCAACTATTTGTTCAATGAACTCCTTTACAGATTTAGCTTGAATCACTTCAATGCGAAAACCCCATCTACCACCAAACCACATTCCTTTGGCATAGGGACAACGTTGAAATAGATGTAAGGATGAATCTTTTGCTATTTCACAAAGAGGGCAAAGATTGGCATTTTGGGTTTCAGAGCGTCTGACCATCTTTAGCTTGAAGGGAAGATCATTTGCAGCTACTCTGGATAAAAAAACTTTTAATCTTTCATCAAAAGATGCTTCTTTTAATACCTTATCTGCAGTAGAATTCCGAGGGGGACATATGCATGCCACATGGACCCCACACCTTCTTATTGTAATATCTGCTATTTCTCTATGGTTATTTAAAATTTCACACCGAAGAGTAACATCATTCCGATCGCCTAAATTTATGCGTTTCAATAAGTTATGTCTATCACTTACATAATGAAACCACATAAAATTTAATGAATCAAGTGGAAATGTACAACTCGTGAGCCATTCTTCAAAACCATTAATGAACAAGTAGATAGAACAATGAAACGGTTGAGATACAAATGGCACATTATCCTTGCGTTTTACGTTTAAAGCAACACAAAAAGCAAATGATGGAAATTTCTGACCAACTGAGAATGATATGGAACTTCCATGCCTCTGATGGTTGAACCACTTTGGAATTGTAGTTCCTGGAAGTGCAAGGCCATAAAAAGACCACTTAGAAGCAGAGCCCAATTCAGATGAAGTGCCCAATTCAGATCCAAACTCCTGATGTGATGATCCCATATTAGAATAAGCACATACTAAATTCCGTGGAAGCCCTTTCACATCTCCAAGCTGCTTGCAATTAACAAAATTTCAGTTCAACAAATTTAGTAAGGAAAGTTAACCAAAATTGTTTTTTTTTTTTTTAAATATAAATTAGAGAGATACCTGACTAAATAATCTTCTTCTACATCGTGAATTCAACGAATAGCACCCTATTGCAAATACAATTCTTATACAAGGTGGAAGCCTTGGAATTTCCCGAAGGTTCTGGCAATGGTGAATGCAAAGGCTCTCTAATTTCGGACATCTGCGTGCAATTTCAGGGAGGGTAGTGATGTTGCTATCACGGAAACCTAAACATTGTAATTTGGGGAAGCAACCAGAAGTATCCTTGGCTTTTGGAAAATTTTCACAATCATACAAAATGAGCTCCCTAAGATTTTGTAAATTAGAGATGTTACTTGAATCTTTCACATTTTTTAAACTTATTCTCAAGCTATGAAGGCTAATGAGATATCCTATTGATGTAAGCAACGCTAATGTTTCCGTTCTTTGCAGAAGACTTCCACACCAATTAAGATAAAACCTTTTAAGAGATTTCAACCGGAGGTTTCTTGGAAAAATTCTAATATTTTGGCATCCACCGAGATCCCAGAATTCAAGCTCTTCAAGAAGTCCATTAGATTGATGAACCTCAACTAAATTTATGCATCCATAAAGTACCACCTCCTTTATGTTTGGAGAAATCACTGACAAGTCAGGTACCTTTGTAATATTTTTACAAAATCTGAAATTCATATATTTCAATGTTTCGAACCGACATCTCTGTATAAAAAGGAAAGTTTTTGAAATTTATTAGTAAGAAGAAAACAAACTTTAAAATGATAGACTAAGAGCATATATTAATAAATGATCAATAATGAATTATAATAGACTTTTTTTTTCCTTTAAAAAAATATAATACACATTTTTTAAAATGAAAATGTTAAAAGTATAATAAGTTTTATTACATAAATCTTACAAACTCATGTAACAATGAATTCATACATACATATATATATATATATATATATTAGTTTCAACCTATGATGTCATGAAAAAATGTACATATTGCAATGAATATGATTGGTGTCAAATGGTTTATTGATTTGCACCCATAGACTCATCATGGTTGTGTAAACATTATTTAATATTTGTGCACAATTATAACTTTATTTGTGGAGAAAATTACATGAAGTCCAACCAACCAACTAATGAATCCCGACTAAATTTATGCAACTATAAAGCTCCAACTTCTTTATGTTTGGGGCAATCACTGATAAGTCAAGTACTTTTGTAATATTTTTACAATGTGTGAAATCCATATATATTTTAATGTTTCAAACCGACACCTCTGCAAAAGAAGAATTTTTTTTTTAAAAAAAAATTATTATTAAAAAGAAACAAAATAAGGCTAAGAGCTCATTCAAAAAAACAAAACAAAAAAGGCTCAGAGCATAGATTAGGAAATAATAACTCTTTTTTTTTTTTTTTTTTTTAGAAACAGAAATAATAACTGTTCAATTATGAATTATAATACACACTTTTAAAATAAAAATGTTAAAGGTACTACAATTTTATAAACATAAAGCCTTCAAATTAATGTGGCAATGAATGTGATTGGTAGATTTTAACCACCTCCTAAATGAATTTTTGAATTGTCTCTTTATAATTTGTGACACATCAATTTGTTTGTTCAATGTAGTAAAACTTGTACTATCTATAGCACTATTCCTTTTTTTTTTTTTAAAAAAATTTTAAAAAAACATTTGTCAATAGTTCATTGATTTGCACCATAAATTTTTTATGGTTAGGTGTACATTTTTAAATATTTGTACGCAATTTGATTTTATATATTAAAAAAAATTATAGAAAATTTATTTTATATAGTATTAAATGCATGGTTTTGTTTTAGCAACCAAAAAAAAAAATGCACCTTAACTTATTCTCTAAAGGTACTCGTTAACAAAAAAAAACCAAATAAGAATTTATAAATGCTATGATTATACCTCGAAATGCTCGTCCAATTCAATGTGGCTCCCTTGCATGTTAAGTGCAACGAGTTTTGTAGGTTCATAGGTGGATGGCAAGGACGATAAAGGGAATTCATTCCAATCAAGTAACCTTAACCCATTGGGAAGATATTTAAGGTCTTCACAAATTACATTGCGAATTATCAAATATTTGAGGCTTTTCATCTTTCCAAGATTCAATTGCATCTTTCTTGGATGTGGCAAGGACAATGTTATGCCTCGAATTTCATCTAATCCCTAATTGGACAAAGAATCACATGAATCACATTAGACAACAAAACATATAATTATTAAATTTAAAACAAAATCATCTTCAACATTAAAATGATAATTCAAATACAATGAGAAAAAATTATTTATATTTGCGTTGCTAGAAAAAGAAAAAGGTAAATCAAAAGGACTTATACCGTATCTTCATTTAGTACTTCAGGAGCATCCTCATAACACAATAGCCTTCTATATTTTTTTGACACTTTTGATTCTTGTCGAGCAATTTCCAAACCCATTTGTTGTATTAAGTCATGCATCAATAATTTGTCATCTTTTGTAATGACTATGAGAGATTTATCAATAAGTTTTTCAATATCATAGTATGGGTCATGAAGATTGCTACTTTGTAATATATCNGAGAAACAGAAATAATAACTGTTCAATTATGAATTATAATACACACTTTTAAAATAAAAATGTTAAAGGTACTACAATTTTATAAACATAAAGCCTTCAAATTAATGTGGCAATGAATGTGATTGGTAGATTTTAACCACCTCCTAAATGAATTTTTGAATTGTCTCTTTATAATTTGTGACACATCAATTGTTTGTTCAATGTAGTAAAACTTGTACTATCTATAGCACTATTCTTTTTTTTTTTTAAATAAAAAAAAAATTTGTCAATAGTTCATTGATTTGCACCATAAATTTTTTATGGTTAGGTGTACATTTTTAAATATTTGTACACAATTTGATTTTATATATTAAAAAAATTATAGAAAATTGTAATAATTATAACTTATTTCCTCTATGCGAGAGTCTATTCCAACTGGGTATTTAACAACAAATACTTGTGTACGATTTAATTTAGCACTTAAGATCTCTTCTAAAATTTCTTCGATAAATCTAAATTGAGGGCGGCTGCAAATCACAAAGCATTTAAAACATGTTAGAAAATGGAAATATGATCTTGAATTGAATTCAAAATGTTTAGTTTGTGAACTACAACATAAATTTTGTTAGTCAAATTAAATGGCACGTAATTCATAGATTTGAGAACTATCATTACGAACTTTTTTTTTTTTAAGGTCAAACATCGACTTTAGGCTTTTAGCACAAAGATGCATGGAATATTTGCTTTGGAAATGAAACAAACTCGTTGAATATCCACTTCTAACACTTGAATGAATTTATTATAAAATTTAGGGGAAATTTTCTAAACATGACATGAGAGAAGTTTCAAATTAATTGATAAGAGTATCTATCATATATTCTTCCCTTTCTATCACTGAACCTTATATCCTATTTAGCTCACTACTAAAAGATATGATCAAAATATAAATTTTTTATAATCTCTTTTCTTTTCTTTTTTCTAATAAAAATGCAAACACGAAGGGTTTTTTTTTGGGGTTGTTTGTTTAGCAATAAAATTAATTGGTGATAACAAAGTAGAGATTAAACACATACTCATTTTTGTAATGCCAACCAGATATATGGCTGGCTTCATTTAGGGCTGCCCTCCATCTCTGCACCTTCTCTTTATTATCCTTGAATTTTTTTTCATGCTTTGCGAGTGCTTCTCCAAACTTTTTCTGTTGGTTACGTACATCTGATGGATCCACCTTGTAAAAAATCGGTAACACTACTTGGCCATTATTCTTACACTCAAGAATCTTGACAAGTTTATCCAAACACCAAGTGGAGGATGCATAATTTTTAGAGAATACAATTATCGAAATCTTTGAACTTTCAATAGCTTCAAGAAGTTCAGCGGAAATTTTTTCTCCTCTTGAAAGCTCATTATCCATGAAAGTGTTAATACCATTATGACGCAAAATACCATTCAAATGGCTGGTAAAACCATTGCGGGTATCTTCTCCCCTGAAACTCAAGAACACATCATATCTGCATCGTTGGGTGAAAGAGGAAAAGGAGGTTCCTCTGGTGGTGGAAAGGGCCATTGTGATTTTGATGCAGAGACAGTTGAGAAAATCTAAAAGGAAGAGGAGAGGAGAAAGAAAATAAAGATGTGACGAAATTAAAATGGTAAGAGTTTAAGAAGCGAAGTGAATGAGAAATTAAAAATGAGAGATATTTCACAATGGTTTTTTGAGAAAGAACGAGAATTGGCTGAGAATGAGAGAGTCAATGAATTGAGTTTTAGTTGTTGTGGTGCCAGGCTAAAATAAGTAGTATTTTTTTGACTGGTAAGTGATTTTTTTGGGTACACGCGCTTTCTTTGATCGAGGAAAGTTCGAAGAAATCTCTTTGCAGTATCAAAATTTAACCCAAAAAAAAATAATAATAATAATAAAATAATGTGGGCCAAAAATTAAAACGTATTTAGTGGGTCTCAATGATCCATTTCCTTAGTTTATGATACCTATTTCATTAGTTTATATCTGGGAGACTAGGACTAACATATCAGCAGACGGAAGAGTTGTTAGAGATAATATTTTATATTCTAACCAATAATATATATATATATATATATTTTTTTTTTTTGATGGTTAACCATGCTTCTCCAAACTTTTCCTGTTGGTTACGTACATCTGATGGATCTACCTTGTAAAAAACCGGTAACACCACTTGGCCATTATTTTTACACTCAAGAATCTTGACAAGTTCATCCAAACACCAAGTGGAGGATGCATAATTTTTAGAGAATAAAATTATCAAAATCTTTGAACTTTCAATAGCTTCAAGAAGTTCAGCAGAAATTTTTTCTCCTCTTTCAAGCTCATCATCCATGAAAGTGTTAATACCATTATGACGCAAAATACCATTCAAATGGCTAGTAAAACCATTACGGGTATCTTCTCCTCTGAAACTCAAGAACACATCATATATGCATCTTTGGGTGAAAGAGGAAGAGGAGGTTCCTCTGGTGGTCAAAAGGGCCATTACGATTTTGATGAAGAGACAATTGGGAAAATCTAAAAGAGGAGAGGAGAAAGAAAATAAAGATGTGACGAAATTAAAATTGTAAGAGTTTAAGAAGCGAAGTGAATGAGAAATAAAAAAATGAGAGATATTTCACAATGGTTTTTTGAGAAAGAACGAGAATTGGCTGAGAATGAGAGAGTAAATGAATTGAGTTTTAGTTGTTGTGATGCCAGGCTAAAATAAGTAGTATTCTTTTTACTGGTAAAAGTGATTTTTTTTTGGGTACACGCGCTTTCTTTGATCCAGGAAAGTTCGAAGAAATCTCTTTGCAGTATCAAAATTTAACCAAAAACAATAATAATAATAAAAAAAAAATGTGGGCCAAAAATTTAAAACGTGTTGAATGGGTCTCAATGATCCATTTCCTTTGTTTATGGATCCTATTTCATTAGTTTATTATATCTGGGAGACTAGGACTAACATATCAGCAGACAGGCAGAGTAGTTAGAGATGATATTTTATATTCTAACCAATATATTTTATCTTCGGCATTTGGACTTTGGAGTGTAGGTGGAAGCTGATGTGCATTTTCTGATTAACTTCCAAAATTTTGGACTCAGGAAAGTACGAAGAAATATCCGCTGGGCCGGGTGTAAAATACTCTGCATTTCACTTTCAGACCTGGTTGAATTTATCTGTATTCTGTATGACCCAATATGACCTATCAACTTAGGGATTCAATCCCCTGCATAAACACTTACCTAGCAAAACAAAAAAAAAAACAATCAATTATACTTTGTCTTTATGAAATGCATATGTTGAAATCTTTTGAGTCTTTCTACCCAAAAAAAAAAAAAACCGTTGAGTGACTTGAGTCTATATTGGTTGGTGATGTCATTATGTTATACATACAGTTATGATGACTGATTTGGCCCAATTGAATTTGATTAAAGGAATTTGCTATTGTGTGTTTGTATATTATAATACGTTAAAAAGTCCAAATATATATATATATATATATGAGAACGTTAATGAATGTCCTAAAGACATTAGTTTAAGAATTATTTTTAGAAATATTTTATTTTTTTTTAGATAGTTTAGAAATAATTTATGAGAAAATATTAAAATAATTAATTTTTCTAACAGTTTTTTTATAATTCTCATGAAAGTGATGTTTAAAATTTTCCTAATATGGTTTATTAAAAATTGCTCTAAGGACACCCATTACATGACTCTTATAATATTATGATATTTCTACATTGGGGTGCTATGGTAATTTCCAAGTTGTAAAGAGTATAGTAAATCACTGCCTGTGTGAACACACTATATTTTTTTTTTAAATGGGAAAAATGGTTTCATGATGTTCGTAGATTCAGTAAGGTTGTGTCCAAAACTATCAATGCCTTAAAATTAAGGGTCTTGTTGACAATTTGACTTTGGTATCATGTTAGGAAACACTAGCTTTGGCAGTCCCAATATCTGATTCACTGAGGGTAGCAAATTTTTTGTTATTTACCATATGTTTGGTAAAATTTCAATGAGACGTGTGATGTGCAATACTCTGTTTCAATTTTTCTTTTTCTTTTATTTTTGATGTTCCGTTATGCAGCTCTTCTGTCAAATTTAGATTATCGTAATAGATTCTTGTTGATCAAGTGTTCAATAACCTCAACTCCATTCCTTACAAGCTTCCCATAGCACCGCATCTATACATGACTTTAAAAAATATATATATATATATATATATATGGGAATGTTACCGAATGCCCAAAGGCATTAGTTTGAAAAATATTTTTAGAAATATTTCTTTTAGATAATTTAGAAATATTTTATGAAAAAATAATAAAACAATTAATTTTTTTGACAATTTTTTATAATTCTCATAAAAGTGAAGTTTAAAATTTTGTTAATATAGTTTATTGAAAATTACTCTAAGGACACCCGTTACATGACACTTATAATATTATGATATTTCTACATTGGGGTGCTATAGTAATTTCTAAGTTGTAAAGAGTGTAGTAATTCACTGCCTATGTGAACATGCTAAATTTTTTTTTTTAATGGGAAAAATGGTTTCATGATGTTCGTAGATTCAGTAAGGTTGTGTCCAAATTTATCAATGCATTAAAATTAAGGGTCTTGTTGACAATTTGACTCCAGTATCATGTTAGGAAACACTTGCCTCGGCAGTCCCAATATCTGATTCATTTAGTGTAGCAATTTTTTTTGTTTTTTACCATATGTTTGGTAAAATTTCAATGAGACGTGTGATGTGTAATACTCTATTTCAATTTTTCTTTTTCTTTTATTTTTGATGTTCTGTTATGTAGCTCTTCTATCAAATTTAGATTATCGTAATAGATTCTTGTTGATAAAGTGTTCAATAACCTCAACTCCATTCCTTACAAGCTTCCCATAGCATTGCATCTATACATGACTTTTGCATTGAAAACACAATCTTAGGGTTGTATTTTCTCATTGCTTCAATTGTCTGGTCTAGCTTTCCCTAGTAAACAATCAAAGCATGCCATGTAAACAAATCTGTAACATTTAAAGAGAAAACTTTATAAGATTGCTATAAGTTTAGTTATGTTTAAATGCAAAAACCCATTCTAATTGCTCGTAAAATCCACGCAGGTATTTTGATCTCTAAAACTCAAGAATATATTGTATTTGCATAGGGACAAAGTTTAACTTCAAAATTGGTTGTAGTGTAAAGTTACAAACTTATTTAATAAAATAAATATTACTACATATTTTGAAAATTTAACTATTAAATTGCATTTTTTTACACTCTTAACACACATATCAAATTTTATGTCAATCGGATATTATCTATTTATACATAATTTCAAACTACAAAATCTTGCAATTTAAACAATTTATTGATGACATAGCTATTGATCTTTAATGGTTCGTTTGGATTGAGGGAGAGAGAGGGGAAGTAGAGTAAAGTAGAGTAGAGTAAATTTAGCACAAAATTAGCTTATTTTTAGCCAACTCTACTCTACTCCCCTCCACTCCCCCTACTTTCCTCCTCCATCCAAACATGCCATAATTCTCTATATATTTTGCAAGTATGGAGGATATAAGAAGAAAATGTAATCTAATAGTAGATTTATGAAAATTCACATTCAATAAAAAGATATTGATTAAAGTAGTACTCTAAATCTACAATTGATATTGTAGTTAAATTTTGTCTTTTGCATAGTAGCGTGAAAGAGGAAGAGCAATCTCTTTTTTCTAGTAAGAAAAGTCATTGTGATTTGGATTAATGGTTAGATGATCTAAAAGGAAGAGAAGAAAGAAATATGTGATAACGTAGGTAAAGAAAAGTGAATGAAAAATTAAAAATAAGAGGGATTTGTCTCAAAAGTATTTTTGAGAGAGAACGGGAATGGTAGATTGAAGAAATTGAATGTTAGTTGTTATTAGGCCAAGAAGACAATGATGGTCTATCATTAATGCCAGCTGAACAATAGATGCAATTAATACTATTGCTTAAAGCCCCAAATAAAAGAAGGCCTCCACTTGAAAATATATATATATATATATATATATATATATTGTATTTTTTTTTTTTTTTGGGAGGACTGTTAGTTGTTGTTAGGCCAAGATGACAACGATGATCTATTGTGAAAATACTAGCATACTGCTTGTAGTCTGCTTCACTTTTTAGAGAATGTAATTTCACAATTGTGTAGCCCCAACACGTAATCTGAGGAAATTGGTCGTCACTTTAGTGTGAAATACTATTATGGTTATGTAGAGTTTGGAGAGCAGCTTACATTATAATATTGATTCACTTTCACACTTTTGCATAAAATATAACTTAAAGAAAGTAGGATACAATTTCCTTTATCTTTTTTGACCACCCCACTTATTTTTGTTTCCTTCGTCCTTTCTCTTTATACTTTCTTTTCTATTTTTTCTTTTTCCTTTTTGACTGCCTTCCTCTTCTTTTCACGCAATGTATTTGTATTTGCATACGATGATACTGTAAAGTGGTGGCAGTGGGGGACAGGTGGGTAAGGAAGGATAGGCCATAAAGAATCAGTGTTGGTCCGTATGAACACGCACATTTCTTAAGGTAAATTATTGTTGCATTACATACTATTATACATCTATATATATATATATATATATAAAAGTTAAAATCTAGTATTTATTGTTATTACGCTTCAGTTGAATTACATTTGTAACCATATCACCTACTTATTTTCAATTATTTCTCTCCTATTTTTTGACTATTTTTATTTATTTATTAATTTTGTAGTTTACTGTTACATTTTCTCTAACTTTTCTCCTTCATTTTTACTTTTTCATCTCTCCACTACTATCAACATTAATATCACTCTTCCTTTATCCCTTCATCTTTCTTTCATTTTAACTATTCTTATCCCTATCCTCTTACTATATATTTGCAATTCTCTCTCACTCTATACATATTTTATCACATAAAAAGGTTATTACTCTCTCTCTTTCTCAATTTTTATTTTTTTATTTTTTTAATCTTCACTTTATGTTGATGAATTTCAAATCTTATTTAGAACTCTACTATTATTCTCCCTCTCTCTTTCTCTCAATTTTTTTCCCTTTTTGTGTGGAATTTTTTTTTTTATATGTTTTATATCTTTACTTTAGGTTTATGAATTTGTGTGTTCTTTAGAACTCTACTTTAAGTTTATGCATACCCCTACAAAAAATAAATAGGATTAACTTATATTTCACNTAAATAGGATTAAATTATATTTCACGCTCCAAACTTTTTGGTTTTGTATTTTTAAATTGTTATTTTTCTTTTCTTTTCTTTGATTGTCAAATGCTATCATATTGCATTATAAAGATAATAAATAAGAATATAATGTTATTCAATTACATAACATGACTTGGATAATTTGGTGTGACTATATCTTTTATTTTGACTATTCTTCTTCTCATCTTATTTTCTATAAATTTATCTAATTCAGGTCACTCCAAGAAAAGGTGATTATTCTCTTTCTTGATTATTTATTCTTTCTTGCAACTTAACTTTAGGTTGATGAGTCATTCTACTTTTTTTTTATAACACTATTTTGGGTTAATATACGATTTTGTGTGTGTTTTTGAGTTTTCCATCACAAGCATTTTCTCTCCATCTTATAGCTTTTGTTTGATTTTTTGATTGACATAATACTTAGTTATTTTGAAAGTGAAAATTAGAATTTATATCAAAATACAATCTTGCTATGTATTTGAACGTGTTTCTCAACTATTTAAGTAATATCAACTGTAATTTTGTGATGAGTTTTGATTATTATGATATCTCATTTAAGAAATGAGAAATTTGAATAATATAAAGAGTTTAGTGGAAAAAAAAAAAAGAAGAAGAAGAAGAAGAAGAAGAAGAAGAAGAAGAAGGAAAACACAACATACCATAATATAATTTAGAAAAATATGGACTACCTCAAAGAGAAATAATTTCAATCAAACACACCTAAAATACTAAAATGATATATATATATATATATATATATATATATACATATATATAGATAGATAGATAGATAGATGAAAATAATTTTAGAATTTTTTTGATTTTTAGAGAGAACAAATTATACATCATACCACAATTACAAAGTAATCTATATTCCCACACATCGCGTGGGTTTGCAACTAGTTTATATATATCTAAAAGCTGAAACGTAGAATTTAATGTTTCTATACTCCTATTGAGCCACCTCATTAGCCACGTTATCCTTTAAAAAAAATTCTTATGATTTTTCTATTTTATTTTATATAAAATAATCCAATATAGTTCATAGACAAACCTTTAATGCACTCCATTACTATTCAACATGTTACTATTCATTTGTTTTAAATGCAAATATTTGACTATTTAGCTACCCAAATTGATTTCAACTTTTCATATTCTTCTTTCTAATTTCAAGTAATTGTTAAAATTAAATAATTTATTATCTTTTAGTGGATATATGCACATGTTTGATTATTCATTACAAACATTATATTCATTAGATGCAAATGTTTGATTATATTCAACTACCCAAATTGATTTCAAATTTTCGTTTTCTTCTTTCTAATTTCAAGTAATGTTTAAAATTGAATATTTAAATTTTCATCTTCCTATTCTAAAAAAAAAAAAAAAAACTCTTCTTCTCTTCCTCCACCTTTCCCCTCTCTCGTTGCCTCTTTATCTCCCCACTACTCTTTACCATATCGTTAAACTTCCTTCATCATTTCTTTTTCTTATATTTTGACTCTTCTTCTCCCCATCTTATTTTGTATAAATTTGATATCACTTATTCCATTCAATCCAGATTTTTTCTACACAAAATTGTGAGTACTCTCTCTACTCGCTCTCTCTCTCTCTCTCTCTCTCTCTCTCTCTCTCTCTTGATTTTTGTTCTTACTTATAACTCTAATTTAGGTTGATGGTTTTTTATTTAATTTTTTTTGTGTTATTTTTCAAATTTCCCATCACAAATCACTCTTATAGCTTTGGTTTGGTATGGGTTAATATGTGGGTTTTTTTTTTTTTAATAGAAATTTGAGTTTATACATGGCTACAAATTTGAATGTCCTGCCAATGTACTTTCATGAATAGAGATGTATTCACAATATTTTTCGCTTCATATACTTCTTTGGTAATGTGAATTTGAGAAAGAGAAAATAGTAGGCAAAAGATGTATGATCTTTTATAATCCCCTATGTCTTGAAGAAAGTGGAGGGCCTATTAGTCTCCCTTCTATTGGAATTTTGTATAGAAAACATTTTGCTATAAGTTCCTTGACTTCTTTATTTTTATTTTGGTCATTTTTTTACAAATAATTAGTATCTCCAACATCAATTTTTTAGTTAATTTGAACTTTCTTGGTAAGCTTTTAATTTTACTTAGTCGATTATCTTTACTGAAAATGCCAAAAAGAGAATAAGATAAAATATAATTTACTCTAGAGCATCATTAAGCTATTAATGTTTTTATGTATAGATACTTAAGGAATTTTTTCTTTTTGCATTTTTTTTTTTTTATATTTCCACTTTATGATATATGATTTATTGATTAATAATCTATTGTATAGTTATCTTTATTTACTTTTTCCCAATTGTGGGGAAGAAAGAGATGTGTATCTATGTTTTGGAGAAAAATATACCTATAAGAGTTGAATATCATATATCTGTATAGTATAAACAAAGTATACTTAGTTACAACTTGGTCTAATAGTTCTCACACTATCAATTTTTTAAAAAAATTATTGCATTTTGTTTTCATACATATCTCACTATATAATATCCTGATACAAAAAACTTCTAATTTCAAACATAATTTCAAATAACAATATTGAACTTTTAAAAACATACAATCTAATATATTAATTCAATAATTATCTAATAAAAAATAATCATATCAAATTTTCCCATGGGAAAGCATAGTTTATTCCAAGTCTTTGTTCTTTTGTTGTGTCCAGGTCTTCACAAATAATGCAAAACACATAAGACAAATAGTAGACTTAAGTTCCAAGCTACCTCATTCCAAAATATGACTTAAGTTCAACAGCAAATTTTCATTCAAACCAATAGCAACAGTCACATTCTGGCACTAATTCAAACCATTAGCAAAAGTCACATTCACATTCACAGTAATAAATTTGGAATAATCCTGTTTAGCAAATATGAAGAGGTTTCATTATTTAAAAAACAATTTTTTTAGAGACTCCTTGTAGGAAGAAACTAAAGCCACATTTGCTAGTAATTTTAAAAGCTGAAAATCTAGGGTTATTTTCCTTTTGAAATTGATGCACAACGTGTGACCTCTATTTATAGGAAAATTATCTTATGAGATTGTCTCATGGTGGTTATTTTCTTTTTGAGAGAGATGCACAATGTAATGATCTCTATCTATAGGAAAATTTTCTTATGAGATTATCCATGGTGCATCCCTCTTATAGCATGTGAGTCTTCAAGTATGTGGGGACCATCAACCATGAGAGGAATGATCCATAGATTGTTTTATAAGGTAATTTTAAGGGTCATCAAATAGCCCACGGCCCATAGCCCGACCAGAAACCCGACAGCCCACGGGCTAATGGGTGGCCCGACCTGTTGTTATTGAGACTCATGGGTAGCCCACTAGCCCAGTGGGTCAGGCCGTGGGCTAGTTTTTATGCCCATGGGTACCCCAAGGCAGCTAGCCCAATTAGTTGCCCAGCCCGTTGGCCTAACCCACTGGCCTAGTCAATAACTCATAATTCATAACAACAATATATAGGAATGTATGAAGAATTGATCTTGAGATATTATAGAGGAATTTTTAAGAGAACTCCCTGAACCACTAAGATACTCAAAGTAATTATGCAAACATAGTTTATTAAATATATTTTTTCTAATAGTCTAGCAAATTTAATTAAACATTTGACATTTTTTTTATTGAAGATAAAATAAAAAACTACTTAAAGCCTTAATAAAAAAAAAAATTAAATAGGTTTCCATCAACAAACTAAAAAATTAAATAGATTTGGCTGTAAAAAAATTTGTAATTAAGTATTAAATTCTTTAGTTCTTTTCTTTAAAAAAATAGATTGATTATTCCCTTATAAAAATTGATTCTTTCCTTATAAAAATAATAAAATAATATGCTACATACAAGCCTATAAGTAGCCCATTAGGCCCAACCTGATAACCCAGCTTGCTAAAGACAAAATGGGCATTGCCCATGGGTAGGCTTATGGGCTGAGGTTTTTCTTTCGGCCCAACCTGACCCGGCCCGTAACTAGTTAATAGCCCATTATGCCCAGCCCATTGTGCCAATGGGCCAAGTAAAAATGGGTTGGGCGGCCCGACCTAGCCCATTGACGACCTTTAGGTAATTTTTTTCTTCATTGACAAGGAATTTTTTTTCACCTTTTTATTTTATTTTGGTTGAAAATAAGATAAAAAAAATAAAAACTCTCAAGGGGTGGGTGGAAAGACATGATTGGATGTAAAGTATTCAACTGTCGCATTCTAGGTATCTCAAATACTGCAAAGTTCATAATAATTGTGATATAGACTAGTATTCACCATGAAACACTTTCCAAGAAGTTTAGGATTTCAAATGAGTTAGGTTTTTATTATTCCCATCATTTTAGAGGCCTTCTTGAAGTTAGGGAATTCAATTTTTTTAAATTATAAAAAATAATTATTAATTTAAAATTTTTGCTGCCCTAAGCAATGGCTTAAGTGGCCTTGCCCAGGGCCAGCCTGGCTCATTGTGCCAATATTTTTTATTTTTTCACGTTGGAGCTACATCCTTACATCTTTTTATAATATTCATAGCATTTTCACCTCTTTGGTGAAAGCACATATCCTTTGTCTTTCTTTCTTTTCTCAAAGAAAATGAATAATTTTTTCCCACCTTTTATTTTAGTTGAAAAACAATTTCCATGGGGGTGGGTGTAAGGATACAATGTACGTCAAAGTCTTCAACTCTCGTGGTCTAGGTGCAAAGTTCATAATATTAGTGATATAGACTAGCATTTACTATGAAACACTTTCCAAGAAAGCACAGGATATGAATTCATAAAAGGTAGTTGATCTGAGAGGCCTAAGTTCTGGCATTTAGTTGAGTCCAAGTCTTAAAAAAGAGGGAAAAGTCAAGGGATGGCCTAGCAATTGCCCCAAAAGTCCTCGGCCTTAATTTTCTTGAGTTTGGTATTCTCAATTAATGCAAAGTGTTAGTATCAATAGACTAGTCATAAGAAACATTTTCCAAGATAGTACTACATATGAAATAAGGAACACAACATTCAAACCAAAGACTTTGGCCTCTTCTTGAGTGTTGGTCTTCTTGAGTAGGACAAAAGAAAACAAATCACCATATGTATGGAGAAATTCAGGAAAGAAAAATTAGATTTGTTGGGACGTTTTTGCTTTTAGGTGATGGGTGGTGTCAGTTTTGTTCAATTAGATTTTAATGGGTGCTTTGGTTGCTAGGAAAAACAGAGAATAGCTCTCGTACAACTCAAAGTTTCTAGGATCAACTACTGATGAATATAATTTTACATCTTAGGACTCAAGCAAAAACATTATGAAATGATATTGAAATCAATAAAAAGTCAAATTTCTTGCGTACCTTTGTATTAGTAGTTGATGTAGCTTTCCTCTTGTTGAATAGATTAGACAAAAACTAAGATAGAGAGCAAAACATGAATGAATTGGATAAAAAAAAAACAAATAAATATGTGTGTTATTTTTCTTCTTTTTTTTTTTTTTTGTTTCTCACAAATTCAGGAATTAGGTAAATTCCTATAAAAGAGTGCAAAAATATTATGAGATCAACAAAAAAATGAGGTGAGTTCTTTTATTAAAAAAAAAAAAAAAAATTCAAACATCATATTTAAATTTTATATTTTAACTTTTTTTTTTTTAATTTCATTTTTCTGCTTTTTTATATACAAAATTACTAACTATGTTTCTAAGTTTAAGTTTTTCTAACATCTATTTTCAAATTTGAGCCGATTTGTAGTATCATGTGGAAGCATTTCAATGTTTGATATATAAATCAGTGTTAATTTCCCTCTAAAATGAGGTGAGCTTATTTCCTTTTCTTATGTAAAACAACATATTTTAATGTGGTATTATCTTTTTGCATCTGCCTTTTGTGGGGGAAAGCCCAATTTAACGTAGTAGCCTAGGGCCCCATTTGAGGATTATTTGCGTCCGAAGAGAAGGAGGTGGTAAGGGCAAAACCCATACTGAAGAAGGATACCCGAAAAGAAAGATGGGTACAATCCGAAGAGATCGCCATCCGTCCGAAGAGATTTATTCCTCGGACGCGAATAGTATTGATCAATCGAACGTAGAAGGTCAGAATGATCTTCCGAGCATTCCTACTGATCAAGATAAGCTTTGAGTATTCTGGAACAATAAGAATGAGGAAATATCTAAAGGAAAAGCTGCTACCACCTATTAAATGCACTGCAACAACTTTTCTGTCCCATTTTGTGGAAAAGCCTAAACAGGGTAACCTCATCTATCGCCACTCACAAAAGCTGGAGAAGATACATGACATGACATGCACTCAAGTAGGACTTAGATCCTTGAATATCACTTGCTTGTTACTCACTTCCTGTCCAACATTTGCCATTGCCACTAGTACAATCTTTGTTGTTTCCCTTTCACTGTCTGTGTTTTGTGTTTTGTCTGAAACGATTTCTATCTTTTTTTTTTTTTGGAGATAACGGTTTCTATTTATACTTATAGGAGCTGTGTGAGTGCTTACATGACAATATTTTAATGTGTGTTCTGAGTACCATGATACGTCACTGATGATTTTTTTGATGTGTGTAATGTCAAATGTGTACCATGATACGTCACTCATGATGATTGTTAGCTGTGCCTGTGATTGTGAGAATCAGCAGTGACGATTCACGTTGGTTGAATGCTTTTTCATTTTCTTTATCATGGTCACTTCGAAACTACTAAGCTATTCTTATCCGCCATTTTAGGAAACATTTCAGAACTAGAGGATTTATTTATTATTTATTTTTAGATCTTATTTTTGTCATTTTTAAACCCCCCCCCCAAAAAAAAAAGTTAAAAAAAATTGTAGTAAAGTATTTTATCTCTCTACACATATTATATATCTAAAAGTTCATACATAAAATTTAATATTGTTATATTCCCTTAAGCTATTTCATCAGTCATGCCATATTTTAAAAAAAAATTCCTTTATGATATTCCAATTTTATTTTATATAAAATAGTTAATTATAATTCATGGACCCATTACTATTCATTTGTTTTAAATGCAAATATTTGACTATTTAGCTACCCAAATTGATTTCAACTTTTCATTTTCTTCTTTCTAATTTCAAATAATTGTTAAAATTGAATAATTCATTATCTTTTTAGTGGATATATGCACATGTTTGACTATTAATTACATAATATTACTATTAATTAAATGCAAGTGTTTGACTATATTCAGATACCCAAATTGATTTCAAATTTTTGTTTTCTTCTTTCTAATTTCTAGTAATTTTTAAAATTGAATATTTAAACTTTTCAGCTTCCTATTCTTAAAAAATTTTTTTTTTTTTTTTTTGTCTTCTTCTCTTCCTCCGACCTTTCCCCTCTCTCGTTGCCTCTTTATCTCCCCACTACTCTTTACCATATCGTTAAACTTCCTTCATCATTTCTTTTTTCTTATATTTTGACTCTTCTTCTCCCCATCTTATTTTGTATAAATTTGATATCACTTATTCCATTCAATCCAGATTTTTTCTACACAAAAATTGTGAGTACTCTCTCTTGCTCTCTCTCTCTCTCTCTCTCTTGATTTTTGTTCTTACTTATAACTCTAATTTAGGTTGATGGTTTTTTATTTAATTTTTTTTGTGTTGTATTTTTCAAATTTCCCATCACAAATCACTCTTATAGCTTTGGTTGGTATGGGTTAATATGTGGGTTTTTTTTTAATAGAAATTTGAGTTTATACATGGCTACAAATTTGAATGTGCCTGCCAATGTACTTTCATTGAATAGAGATGTATTCACAATATTTTTCGCTTCATATACTTCTTTGGTAATGTGAATTTGAGAAAGAGAAAATAGTAGGCAAAAGATGTATGATCTTTTATAATCCCCTATGTCTTGAAGAAAGTGGAGGGCCTATTAGTCTCCCTTCTACTGGAATTTTGTATAGAAAACATTTTGCTATAAGTTCCTTGACTTCTTTATTTTTATTTTGGTCATTTTTTTACAAATAATTAGTATCTCCAACATCAATTTTTTAGTTAATTTGAACTTTCTTGGTAAGCTTTTAATTTTACTTAGTTGATTATCTTTACTGAAAATGCCAAAAAGAGAATAAGATAAAATATAATTTACTCTAGAGCATCATTAAGCTATTAATGTTTTTATGTATAGATACTTAAGGAATTTTTTCTTTTTGCATTTTATTTTTTTTATATTTCCACTTTATGATATATGATTTATTGATTAATAATCTATTGTATAGTTATCTTTATTTACTTTTTCCCAATTGTGGGGAAGAAAGAGATGTGTATCTATGTTTTGGAGAAAAATATACCTATAAGAGTTGAATATCATATATCTGTATAGTCATAAACAAAGTATACTTAGTTACAACTTGGTCTAATAGTTCTCACACTATCAATTTTTAAAAAAAATTATTGCATTTTGTTTTCATACATATCTCACTATATATAATACCTGATTACAAAAAACTTCTAATTTCAAACATAATTTCAAATAACATATATTGAACTTTTAAAAACATACAATCTAATATATTAATTCAATAATTATCTAATAAAAAATAATCATATCAAATTTTCCCATGGGAAAGCATAGTTTATTCCAAGTCTTTGTTCTTTTGTTGTGTCCAGGTCTTCACAAATAATGCAAAACACATAAGACAAATAGTACGACTTAAGTTCCAAGCTACCTCATTCCAAAATATGACTTAAGTTCAACACGCAAATTTTCATTCAAACCAATAGCAACAGTCACATTCATGGCACTAATTCAAACCATTAGCAAAAGTCACATTCACATTCACAGTAATAAATTTGGAATAATCCTGTTTAGCAAATATGAAGAGGTTTCATTATTTAAAAAACAATTTTTTTAGAGACTCCTTGTAGGAAGAAACTAAAGCCACATTTGCTAGTAATTTTAAAAGCTGAAAATCTAGGGTTATTTTCCTTTTGAAATTGATGCACAACGTGTGACCTCTATTTATAGGAAAATTATCTTATGAGATTGTCTCATGGTGGTTATTTTCTTTTTGAGAGAGATGCACAATGTAATGATCTCTATCTATAGGAAAATTTTCTTATGAGATTATCGCATGGTGCATCCCTCTTATAGCATGTGAGTCTTCAAGTATGTGGGGACCATCAACCATGAGAGGAATGATCCATAAGATTGTTTTATAAGGTAATTTTAAGGGTCATCAAATAGCCCACGACCCATAGCCCAACCCAGAAACCCGACAGCCCACCGGGCTAATGGGTGGCCCGACCTGTTGTTATTGAGACTCATGGGTAGCCCACTAGCCCAGTGAGTCAGGCCGTGGGCTAGTTTTTATGCCCATGGGTACCCAATGGGCTAGCCCAGTAGCCCAATTAGTTGCCCAGCCCGTTGGCCTAACCCACTGGCCTAGTCCAATAACTCATAATTCATAACAACAATATATAGGAAATGTATGAAGAATTGATCTTGAGATATTATAGAGGAATTTCTTAAGAGAACTCCCTGAACCACTAAGATACTCAAAGTAATTATGCAAAACATAGTTTATTAAATATATATTTTTCTAATAGTCTAGCAAATTTAAATTAAACATTTGACATTTTTTTTATTGAAGATAAAATAAAAAAAACTACTTAAAGCCTTAATAAAAAAAAAAAATTAAATAGGTTTCCATCAACAAACTAAAAAATTAAATAGATTTGGCTGTAAAAAAATTTGTAATTAAGTATTAAATTCTTTAATTCTTTCCTTTAAAAAAAATAGATTGATTATTCCCTTATAAAAATTGATTCTTTCCTTATAAAAATAATAAAATAATATGCTAACACAAGCCTATAAGTAGCCCATTAGGCCCAACCTGATAACCCAGCTTGCTAAAGACAAAATGGGCATTGCCCATGGGTAGGCTTATGGGCTGAGGTTTTCTCTTTCGGCCCAACCTGACCCGGCCCGGTAACTAGTTAATAGCCCATTATGCCCAGCCCATTGTGCCAATAGGCCAAGTAAAAATGGGTTGGGCCGGCCCGACCTAGCCCATTGACGACCTTTAGGTAATTTTTTTCTTCATTGACAAGGAATTTTTTTTCACCTTTTTATTTTATTTTGGTTGAAAATAAGATAAAAAAAATAAAAACTCTCAAGGGGTGGGTGGAAAGACATGATTGGATGTAAAGTATTCAACTGTCGCATTCTAGGGTATCTCAAATACTGCAAAGTTCATAATAATTGTGATATAGACTAGTATTCACCATGAAACACTTTCCAAGAAGTTTAGGATTTCAAATGAGTTAGGTTTTTATTATTCCCATCATTTTAGAGGCCTTCTTGAAGTTAGGGAATTCAATTTTTTTAAATTATAAAAAATAATTATTAATTTAAAATTTTTGCTACCCTAAGCAATGGCTTAAGTGGCCTTGCCCAAGGGCCAGCCCGGCTCATTGTGCCAATATTTTTTATTTTTTCACGTTGGAGCTACATCCTTACATCTTTTTATAATATTCATAGCATTTTCACCTCTTTGGTGAAAGCACATATCCTTTGTCTTTCTTTCTTTTCTCAAAGAAAATGAATAATTTTTTCCCACCTTTTATTTTAGTTGAAAAACAATTTCCATGGGGGTGGGTGTAAGGATACAATGTACGTCAAAGTCTTCAACTCTCGTGGTCTAGGTGCAAAGTTCATAATATTAGTGATATAGACTAGCATTTACTATGAAACACTTTCCAAGAAAGCACAGGATATGAATTCATAAAAGGTAGTTGATCTGACGAGGCCTAAGTTCTCGGCATTTAGTTGAGTCCAAGTCTTAAAAAAGAGGGAAAAGTCAAGGGATGGCCTAGCAATTGCCCCAAAAGTCCTCGGCCTTAATTTTCTTGAGTTTGTGTATTCTCAATTAATGCAAAGCTGTTAGTATCAATAGACTAGTCATAACGAAACATTTTCCAAGATAGTACTACATATGAAATAAGGAACAGCAACATTCAAACCAAAGACTTTGGCCTCTTCTTGAGTGTTGGACTTCTTGAGTAGGACAAAAGAAAACAAATCACCATATGTATGGAGAAATTCAGGAAAAGAAAAATTAGATTTGTTGGGACGTTTTTGTTTTTAGGTGGTGGGTGGTGTCAGTTTTGTTCAATTAGATTTTAATGGGTGCTTTGGTTGCTAGGAAAAACAGAGAATAGCTCTCGTACAACTCAAAGTTTCTAGGATCAACTACTGATGAATATAATTTTACATCTTAGGACTCAAGCAAAAACATTATGAAATGATATTGAAATCAATAAAAAGTCAAATTTCTTGCGTACCTTTGTATTAGTAGTTGATGTAGCTTTCCTACTTGTTGAATAGATTAGACAAAAACTAAGATAGAGAGCAAAACATGAATGAATTGGATAAAAAAAAAAAAACAAATAAATATGTGTGTTATTTTTCTTCTATTTTTTTTTTTGTTTCTCACAAATTCAAGAATTAGGTAAATTCCTATAAAAGAGTGCAAAAATATTATGAGATCAACCAAAAAAATGAGGTGAGTTCTTTTATTAAAAAAAAAAAAATTCAAACATCATATTTAAATTTTATATTTTAACTTTATTTTTTTTTAATTTCATTTTTCTTGCTTTTTTATATACAAAATTACTAACTATGTTTCTAAGTTTAAGTTTTTCTAACATCTATTTTTCAAATTTGAGCCGATTTGTAGTATCATGTGGAAGCATTTCAATGTTTGATATATAAATCAGTGTTAATTTCCCTCTAAAATGAGGTGAGCTTATTTCCTTTTCTTATGTAAAACAACATAGTTTTAATGTGGTATTATCTTTTTGCATATGCCTTTTGTGGGGGGAAAGGCCCAATTTAATGTAGTAGGCCTAGGGCCCCATTTGAGGATTATTGTGCGTCCGAAGAGAAGGAGGTGGTAAGGGCAAAACCCATATGGAAGAAGGATACCCAGAAAAGAAAGATGGGTACAATCCGAAGAGATCGCCATCCGTCCGAAGAGATTTTATTCCTCGGACGCGAATAGTATTGATCAATCGAATGCGTAGAAGGTCAGAATGATCTTCTGAGCATTCCTACTGATCAAGATAAGCTCTGAGTATTTCTGGAAACAATAAGAATGAGGAAATATCTAAAGGAAAAGCTGCTACCACCGTATTAAATGCACTGCAACAAATTTTCTGTCCGCATTTCTGTGGAAAAGACCCTAAACAGGGTAACCTCATCTATCGCCACTCACAAAAAGCTGGAGAAGATACATGACATGACATGCACTCAAGTAGGAACTTAGATGAAGAACAAGTGGATGATGGAGATGAAAGGGGAGGATGTTATATAAATAAGAAGGATTCCTAGAAGAAAGGAGGTCGATTTATAACCCTAAGGACTGTAACCTGTATTCAAGTAATTAAAAGTCTCTTCGGATTCAAACTCGCTTAGTCTTTGCATATACTTTTATACTGGTTTATACTTGCATGCCATAATCAATTGTTGTTAGCTCCATAGTTAATCTAGCTCTATCACCCACGCTCTACAAATTTAATTATTTTTGGGCTTGGGCCACAAATCCAGACCCTACAATTGGCGCCGTCTGTGGGGAGAGCTTGAGAATAAGTGGAAACAACAGCAGTCGGTAATGGCAAAACCAAGGCAACAACCGGCAGAATCTGGGGAGTCCCAACACATAGACCCTTTTCTCAATTTGGAACAGAGACAAGATCGTGAAAGCAGTGTGCATACTACGCACCCTGAGCGAAGTCAACCTCGTGGAGGAAGTCACGTGTCTCATGCAGAGAAGAATAGCATGCAAATAGAAATTGAAGGGTTAAGGAGGGAGTTGCGCCATGCAAAAAGAAAACGTGTTTCTTTGCATTCTGATGAGGATTGGGATGACGAGCAAGATGTCACTTACGAGCAGAGGTCTCGAACACCAATCAATGAATCCTTTTCATACGAAGAGGAGCACCGTCGCAAGAAGCAAACTCAAAGTCCATCACGTGGAGGGGTGGGAAATGATGCTATGAGCAAGGCTCTCAATCAAATTTCTAAGTCACCTTTCACGCACAGGATTGAAGGAGCGAGACTTCTTCGGCACTTTAACCAGCCAACCTTTACTATTTATAATGGTAAAACGAACCCTGTGGAGCATGTGAGCCACTTTAATCAAAGGATGACTGTCTATTCCAGAGATGAAACTCTGATGTGTAAGGTATTCCCTTCTAGTCTTAGACCGGTTGTAATGAGGTGGTTCGACAACTTGAAAGCAGATTCCATCAATTCCTACCAAAAGCTCACTTAAGCTTTTGGTTCACATTTTGTCACATGCCAAAGAATGGCCAGGCCATTGTCTTCTCTGCTATCCTTGAGCATGTGTGAGGGTGAGACCCTGAAGGCCTATTCAGATAGGTATTGGGAGATGTTTAATGATATGAAGGGCAACGTTGATGCAATGGCCCTAGACACATTCAAACTTGGCCTCCCTACTGACCATGGTTTAAGGACGTCCTTGTTTGGTAAACCTGTTACTAACATGCGTCAGCTTATGGACCGTATTGAAAAATATAAAGGGGTTGAAGAAGATCAGCAGCAAGGGAAGGGTAAGGATAAGGTTATCCCCCAGGAGAGGAAAGATTTTAGGTTGGACCGTTACAACAACAATAAGCCACGAAGAGATTTCGCTGGGCAGTCGAGGTCAACAAATGCTCAAGCAGTCAATACAGTGTTCAAGGAGCCAGTCTACCAAGTTTTGGAAAAGAGCAAGAATGAACCATTCTTTAGGTGGCCGAGTAAGATGGTAGAGAATCCGGAGAGGCGCCATCACAATCTCTATTGTCAATACCACCAAGACCATGGGCATACCACTGAAGACTGCAGAAGTTTGTAGGACCATTTGGACCAACTAGTCCGCGAAGGCAGGTTGAGGCATCTCTTGCACCACTCTAGTAGCTAAGGAGGTCAAATGAATTCGGAGTCCGGGAGGAGTGATTTTACGAAACCTCCATTATGAACTATTAACGTCATTTTCGCAGCACCAGGGAGAACAGGGTCCTGGCCGTCTAAGGTTATGTCAGTAGCTCGGTTACCAGTAGGGGACACTGGTCGAGATCTGAGGAGCGCTAGATCGGCTGTCCAGCTAGTTTTAGGCTTTTCGAACGAAGATAAAGTTGGAACCATTCAACCTCATGACGATGCTATGATAGTCACCCTCAGAATCGGAGGATATAATGTGAAGAGGGTAATGGTAGACCAAGGTAGCGCGGTGGAGATTATGTACCCTGACCTCTACAAGGGACTAAACCTCAAGCTTGATGACTTAACTCCATACTGTTCTCCCCTGGTTAGCTTCGAGGGAAGAATTGTCACCCCAAAAGGCCAGATACGGCTGCCTGTACAGACCGGCTCAGAAGTAGTGGAAGTGGACTTCATTGTTGTAGATGTTTATTCTCCTTATACGGCAATTGTAGCCAGACCTTGGCTTCATACGCTAGGGGCTGTTTCCTCCACTCTGCATCAAAAAGTTAAATATCCATCTGAATGGCGCGTTTGTGAAATCCATGGAGATCAATCCTCGGCCAGACAATGTTTGGTGGCTGCCATCCAACACAAGCCTCAAACTGAGTCCTCGATCAGGACTGAGGGAGACTTATAGCAGTTAAAAAATCGGGTGTCACCCGTCGAGGATCTTGATGAAGGCGTTAGATGCGAGGATTTAGTAAAAGTTTTAATTGGGGACAATCCTAAAAGGTACTTTCAAGTCGGGTTTCAGATACCTCAACCAGAGAAAGAAGAGCTAATTGATTTCCTTAAAAGAAATATTGACGTATTCACCTGGAGTGCTTATAACGCCCCAGGAGTAGATCCAGAGTTCATTTGCCACTATTTGAGGGTCAACCCACTGATTGTCCCTAAGAAGCAGCCTCCTCGGCGGCCATCCAAAGAGCATGCAGATGCAGTCAAAGAAGAAGTAACGAAACTCAAACAGGCTGGAGCTATTAAAGAAGTTTTTTATCCCGAGTGGTTGGCAAATACTGTGGTGGTGAAGAAGAAGAACGGAAAGTGGCGAGTTTGTGTAGACTTCACGGACTTAAATAAGGCTTGTCCTAAGGATCCCTTTCTGATGTCGAAAATTGATCAATTAGTAGATGCTACTGTCGACCATCTTCAGATGAGTTTCTTGGATGCTTTCCAAGATTACCATCAAATACCGTTAGCCCTAGATGACCAGGAGAAAACCGCTTTTGTTACCCCCACTGGTAATTACCACTATAAAGTGATGCCATTCGGTCTAAAAAATGCATGTTCTACTTATCAGTGAATGATGACAAGGATGTTTGAATCACAGTTAGGCAAAAGCATTGAGGTCCATATAGATGACATGGAGGTAAAAAGCAAAGTTATTTCTGAGCATGTGAAAGACCTTGACAACACTTTTGAAATCCTAAGAAGACATAAGTTGCGCTTGAACGCCTCCAAATGCTCATTTGGTGTAGGGTCAAGCAAATTTTTGGGTTACATGGTAACACACAGGAGAATTGAGGTTAATCTCGATCAGATAAAGGCTATTCAAAATCTACAGCCTCCTCGGAATCCAAAAGAGGTTCAGAAGTTAACAGGGATGATAGCTGCTCTAAACCGATTCATCTCTAAGTCCGCGGATAGGTGTAAACCTTTCTTCTCACTGATCAACAAGTGGAAAGGATTTGAATGGACTGAAGAATATGCCTCAGCTTTTCAACAACTTAAAGACTACTTGGCTCGGCCACCGATTATGTCTAGCCCTGAACTAGATGAGGTCTTGTTTGCCTATATTGCGGTGGTTCCCTATGCTGTAAGTCTAGTGTTAATAAGAGTGGATCAAGGTGTACAAAGACCAGTTTACTGTGTGAGTAAATCTCTACATGAGACCGAGATCAGATACTTGCCACTGGGAAAAGCTATTTTGGCAGTAGTACTCGAAACATGAAAAGTGCCCCATTACTTCCAAGCACATACGGTTGTCGTGCTCACGCAACTCCCGCTTAAAACCGTACTTCGAATTGCCGACTACACAGGGAGAATAGCCAAATGGGGCACTATCTTGGGGGTTTTCGATATCAAGTACATGCCTCGCACTTCAGTCAAGGGGCAGATCCTTGCGGATTTGGTGGCCAAGTTCACGGAACCTAGTTTAGAAGAAATAACAACAGAGAAGGACATGGATGGAAAATCAGTTGGCATGATTTCTCAACAAGGTCCTGCCCATTGGAAAGTGTATGTGGACGATGCTGCGAACCAAAAAGGTTCTAAAGTAGGGCTAGTATTGATATCTCCAGAGAGAATCATCATTGAAAAATCATTAAGGCTAGATTTCGGTGCAACAAATAATGAGGTAGAGTACAAAACCCTATTGATAGGAATGTCTATGGTCCAAAGAATGGGAGGAAAGGCAATGGAGTTGTTCTCGGACTCAAGATTAGTTGTGGGCCAAGTACAGGGGGAGTTTGAAGCGAAAGATGAAAGAATGCAGGGATACTTGAGTCGAGTTAAACGTCTGTAGTCGGAATTCGAATTTTTCAGCTTGCTACATATTCCTAGAAGTAGTAACGCACATGTTGATTCTCTGGCCACACTCGCCACCTCTTTGGCGCAAAATTTATCAAGAGTTATCCTCGTCGAGGATTTGCATGAGCCTACCGAGGCAGGAAGAGATGCAGTCCAAGTTCACCAGATCAGAACTGGCCTCTGCTGGATGGACCCTATAGTCAAATTCTTGAAAGAAGATACTATGCCTGAAGAAAGGGGGGAAGCTGACAAAATTCAGAGGAAGGCGACCAGATTCTGTCTGTCCGAAGACCAGAAATTATACAAACGATCCTATTCAGGACCGTACCTGTTATGTATTCATCCTGAAGCGGCTGAGTTGCTATTAGAGGAGTTGCATGAAGGAATTTGTGGGAGTCACACTGGAGGTAAGTCTTTGGCTCACCGAGCCATTACTCAAGGTTATTGGTGGCCGAACATGCAAAAAGAAGCCCATGACTATGTTAAGAAGTGCGATCAATGTTAACGATTTGCACTGAACATACACCAACCAGGTGGAGTCCTCAACCCATTATCTAGTCCATGGTCATTTGCTCAGTGGGGCTTAGATATAGTGGGTCCATTTCCAAAGGCCGTAGGAAACAGGAAGTACCTTCTGGTTGGCACAGATTATTTCACCAAATGGGTTAAAGCTGAACCTCTGGCCAATATCCAAGACATAGATGTGCAAAGATTTGTATGGAAGAATATTATTACTCGTTTCAGAGTTCCTCATACTCTCATCTCAGACAACGGCCTACAGTTCGACAGTAAGGCATTTCGGAGTTATTGTAGCGAACTGGAAATCACGAATAGATACTCTACCCTTGCCTATCCCCAAGGGAATGGATAAGTAGAAGCGGTTAACAAAGTCATAGTTAATGAATTGAAGAAGATATTAGACGATGCGAAAGGTAAGTGGGTGGAAGAGTTGCCACACGTACTTTGGGCTTACAAAACTACGCCTCGCAGATCTACTGGAGAAACCCCTTTTTCGATGACTTATGAGGCTGAAGCTGTCATTCCTCTGGAAATTAGGTTCCCAACTCTGAAAACCAGTTCGTTTAGTCCAACCAGCAATGATGAACTTTTAGATAGGAGTTTGGATTTGATCGAAGAAAGGAGAGAAAATGCAATGGTTCGATTGGCACATTACCAGCAGAAGCTCAAGCAAGGCTATGATGCCAATGTAAAGTTAAGGCCCCTAGAACCTGGTGATTCGGTACTCAGAAAAGTTGTGGGCACTGCGAAAAATCCAACCTGGGGGAAGCTAGGACCAAATTGGGAAGGGCCATATTGTATCACTTCAAGGGCTAGCATTGGGGCATATTATCTGGAAGACTTAGATAGTCATGTAATACCGCACCCTTGGAATGTAAATAACCTCAAAAGGTACTATTATTAATCGAATCATGTCTTTAGTCACTATGATAATTTGTCGTCCTTAACGGTTCTCTAAGTGTTTAAACTTAAATCCAATCATGTCTGTAGTCCTTGGACCAAATGATTTGAGTTAGTTAACACTCCTTAACGGTTCTCTCAATGTTTAAGCTTAAGTCCAATTATGTCTATAGTCCTCAGACCAGATGATTTGGAGTTAGTTAACACTTCTATGTTGTTGTTACTAGTGAAGCTTAACTCTGAAATGAGTCTTGCCTGACATTTTCAAATGTATTTAAAATCGACTCTAACCTATGCTAGCCTTCTTTGTGTATGTGAGAAAAGATCTATGAAACTTTTATAATACTTGTTGGATTCATTACTTAGTAGAAGTTCTTATGCAGACTGTTCTTTCCAAACCCAATTTTAGTTATGTATATTACCAGCATGATAGGGTGATTATGTTTATCTACATTAACATAATTATAAAGTACAGTTATTTATAGCAAGATTAAGTCATATGATATACACCAAAAGTAAAAAAGAAACCGTTTCATTGAACAAAAGAGGATAGTTTACAATCCCTTACATTTAAAAAAAATTTTTAAAAAAAAAAAAAAAAAAACACAAACACAAACACAAACACAAACAAACAAGAACAGATAAAAAATATATATATAATGGTACAAAAGAAAAACCCTAAGTATCTAAGTCTTTGTTTGAGGGACCACAGGGTCGGCAACTTGGCTCGTCCGAGTAACAGCAGCTGTTAAGGCCTGGTCCTTGGGCTCTGAAGAAGTCTTCTCTTTTTCCAAGTTCTCGCCCTTGTCCTTGGATGGTTCAGCTGGTTTACTCTGATCACCTGGCTGACCAGACTCCTTGGAGACCTCAAGCGTGGTTGGAGGAACTTGGCTGACCAAGGATTGCTCCGAAGCCTCTGGAAGTTATGTTGGAGGAGGAGGATCAGACTCTGAGAGCTCTCGGATGTCAGGATCGTAGTATATGCTCCCAGGCAGCCTCAATTCTGAGTCAGCAGGCACCCCGGCAGCATCCAATGCTTTGCCCCAGGTTATGTCGCAGTAATCTCGGCTGACCGAGGTGAACTGCTCCGTTAAACCTTTCTCGGTCACATCCACTCCCAGGTGGTATGCCACTTTCTTTTCGGCCTCGGTTGCCTCCTTGGCCAGCTGAATGTTCCTCTGAGCAAGCTTGGTAATCCCCTGGCCTTTTGGAGTTTGGTGCGAAGTTCCTTCACAAGCGCTTTCTCAGAGGCCAAATTAGTCTGAGTCTCGTTTAGCAGCTTGCGTTGGGCTTCGGCCTGGCTCTCAGCGTTTTAGAGGCCAGCATTGAGGCTATTCCTTTCCTGGGTTACCTCTTTAAGCTGCTCAGAGATTTGAGTGAACTCCTCTTTTAAGCTGCCCAAAGTTTTTTCTACTTCAGACTAAGAGTGGGCCTCCGCTTGGGCTTTGACATAGGCCTTTCTGTTCCATTCTTCGGCCACGAAGACTTGCTCGGTAATCTGCACATCGAAGTAAAAATGTTATCATAAAATTAGCAGAAAATTAGTATGCCAACTGAAGAGCTGGATAAGCTCACTTACCATGGCTAGGTCTGTCTTCAGGGACATGAAGAGTTCATACTGGCTAAAACGCCTGTATGACTCCATGTCTTAGGGGAGGAGCAATGGTTGCTCCAATGCTTCAGCTACCAGCCCTGCTCTTCCCCCATCGTAGTTTCTGATGAAGGTCTCCCAAGAAAAAGGAGCGCCATCCAGCTCCAATCTGAGAGACCATTAGTGTTGCCTTCAGTGCACATCAGCCGCAGGAGGCTCCTCTCGACTCTCTACGGATGAGGCCCTCTTGCTCCTGTGGTCCCTCACCACCATCTGTTGCTTTGTGGTTTTTGGTGGCACCACCACTTCCCTCTCCTCAGGTTCGAAAGGTCTCTTTTTCTTCAAATCCGGTACTGGCTTTAAGCCGAGATCAGGAACTTGAGGTGGTGGTGGAGGCAAGTTCACCACGGGTCGGGAAGTCCTAATCCCTTTGGGCTCAACCTTCTTGCCTCTAGTCTCCAGCAGAGCTTTTAAGTCCGACATTTCTTCTTCTTCCGAAGAGTCCTCTGGAAGAGTGGTTATCAGAATTGGGGGATGGACACTGGATTGCCTGTCAATCTCCTCTTCAAAATCTGAGGAGGGTATCAACTGAACCCTCCCTGAAGCTTCTCCTTCGAATTTGAACTTGTCTATTTGTTCATCTAGTGAAGAGGACAAAGAGCCGACCCTCTCGCCTACGACCGCCGGTTGAAGAGGGACTTATTGAACTGGTTGGATCAGCAATGGAACACCCTATGGATTTGGGTGTGGAACGGGCTCAAGATCGTATGGCGCTAAGAAACCACGCCGAGCGACGTCTATTCGCCAAAGCCGGTGATCACCTTGTGTAATGGCGTTGCCGACCGGCTGAATGTCAGTTGCTTTTGGTGTGTAGCCGAGTATGAGGGGGACGGACCAGAGTTGTCCGTCTTCGCTCACAAATATCTCCGAGCGTAATAGATAATTAAGTGCGACCGTGTTGGTAAGGCTAAGTCGAGGAGAAGTATGCTCTTTATCTGTAAAAAAGATAATAATAATAATAATAATAATAATAATAAAAAATAAAAAAATAAAAAAATAAAAAAAAAACTTGGTCAGAAAACTAAAAGATGATGACATAAAGAAAAAAACAGATTATGAAGAGTGAAGATCCTAAGCCTACTGTTAGAAATCCTAAGTTTATGAAGTCACACCTGGCTCTCTTGGCTGGGTTGGACAGTGTAGACCGTCATGCCATGCGCCCGAGACGATTAAATAGTCGTCTTTCATCCCTTTATTTGACTTGGGAAGGCAGGAGAGAAGTCTAACGGTGTCGGATTGGGATTTAAGGTAATATCCCGCCCCCTTTTGGCTATGACACTCGTACATATGTACCAAGTCTCGCCAAGTCAACCCTAATCCTAATTGTAGGTTCAAAGCATTGATGGCTCCTAGGATCCTAAAGGTATTGGGCGCGCATTGCTCAGGAGAGTGTCTATGGTTGTGAAGGTAGTTCAGGATGATGAAACCCATTGGGAGGGTCATTCCCCCTTCGATGAAGTCAATCATTGGGATTATGACCTCTTCCTCTCTTCGGTCCGTTAGCATTCACTCCGGAGGGCAATACCTCAGATTTTCCCCCCGCGGTATACCATAAGTCTGCTTAAATTCCTCTATCAACGCAGGACTATCGACGAGGTATTGAAATCTACTCATTTTTAAGGAATAATTGAAGCAGTAACCAGGAAATGGGGGTTTCGAAGGTTGAAAATCCCAGCCGAGAAGAAAATAAGGGATTAAGGATGCCGAAACTTACACAAACGGAAGTGGAGAACGATCTCTGAACTCGAAGTGGACTTTTAGTAGATTCTAGGAAGAAATAAGACAGAAAATCGAAGAAACTTGAAGGATTTTGAATGCACGAGTTCGTTGGGTATTCTGAGGATGCGTAAAGTAAAGAAAAATAACCTCCTCTGAGGGCTTCTATACGGGGACAGGTGAAAGGATGTAGTTCATCCCATCCAAATCCCAAGGAACAACCCTGTCCGTTGGATCAATAACCCACCATTGGATGCAAAAGACAAAACGCTACCTGGAGTAATTAATACAACACTTTGGGAATACGGAAATGACAGCGGCAATGATGAAGCGCTTGTATCTATGCCTGTGCACGTGCAAGCTTTGGTATTTATGTACTCTTTTCAAACTTTTCATTCTTTTCATTGCGTGGCAGGTCAAAATCTTACTTTTTCTCCTCGGATGCGAGGAAAAAATTAAAATTTTGAGAGGCTATTATGGGGGGAAAGGCCCAATCTAACGTAGTGGGCCTAGGGCCCCATTTGAGGATTACTGTGCGTCCGAAGAGAATAAGGTGGTAAGGGCAAGGCCCATCTGGAAGAAGGATACCCGGAAAAGAAAGATTGGTACAATCCAAAGAGATCGCCATCCGTCCGAAGAGATTCTATTCCTCAGACGTGAATAGTATTGATCAATCGAACGTGTAGAAGGTCAAAATGATCTTCCGAGCATTCCTACTAATCAAGATAAGCTCTGAGTATATCTGGAGACGATAAGAATGAGGAAATATCTAAAGGAAAAGCTGCTACCACCATATTAAATACACTGCAACAACTTTTCTGGCCGCATTTATATGGAGAAGGCCCCTGAACAGGGTAACCTCATCTATCGTCACTCACAAAAAGCTAGAGAAGATACATGACATGACATGCACTCAAGTAGGAACCTAGATAAAGAACAAGTGGACGATGGAGATGAGAAGGGAAGATGTTATATAAATAAGAAGGATTCCTAGAAGAAAGGAGGTCGATTTGTAACCCTAAGAACTGTAACCTGTATTCAAGTAATCAGAAGTCTCTTCGGATTCAAACTCGCTTAGTCTTTGCATATACTTTTATGCTGATTTATACTTGCATGCCATAATCAATTGTTGTTAGCTCCATAGTTAATATAGCTCTATCACCCACGCTCTACAAATTTAATTGTTTTTGGGCTTAGCCCACAAATCTAAACCCTACACCTTTTAAGGGATTTCTTTTAATGTGGTATTACCTTTTAAATCAGTGTTTCCTTTTTCTAAGTTTGATAGGATTTTTTTTCAAGCATACAACTTCAGATTTCACTGTTCACTCTTTGATATACTAATCAAACCGTTCTTCCTTTCTGCAGTCATTCTCCAAAACAATCCCAATAGAAACAGAACAAGTTAGAATTACTATAAAATCATCAATATTTTTACCAAAGGTTAATATGTTCTTTGCTCCATCAAGAGAATACTTATATGTGCATTGGCTTTTGGCTTAGGCTGCATGAATTCCTTACATTGGCTTTTGGCTTAGGCTAAGATTGTATATGACCAAGCTCCAATAGATGATATAGTATTGCTCTATGATGGAGTTTGTTTTGTGTTGCTGTTTTAGATGTGCATTATCTATATCTATTTAATACTTAAAGTTAAAATGTAGCAATTAATGTTGCTACGCTCACGTTAAGCCACATCAGTAGCCATGTCATTTCCATCATATTTTCTTAATTTATCCTACAATTTTAAAATAGTTTTTATCAATTTTAAAATACTAATAAATCTAAAATAATTCCCAACCTTATCTCTACCCACTTCTTACATATTTAATTCCATCATAAAGCACAAATCCAAAGCCTTTTCAATCAAAACCTTTGTGAAACCTTTTGTTTTCTTCCGTTCCTTTTGTTGCAAGCACGTCACTTTTTTTTTTTTTTTTTAATCTTTTGAACCTTCTAGCATCTCCAATTCGATGGAAATTGAATAACAGATAACTAAACTTTATTGCCCCGCTTGATCTAACAATGTGTCCTGAGAATTATTCTGTTTTGAAGTACACGGTTTCTAAAATATGCTACAAAATCATAGATGAGAAACTGTAAACTTTTTTGAAAGGCAGATAGTGGACAAGAGGAGATGGGGTTTGAAGTTTGAACCACATACATGAGGTATTACAAAAGATGCTATTGCCACGAAACTATCACTTAAACCCGAGAAAACTATGAAACTTGTCTAGAAAAAATAATATGAGCTTCTTTTTCTCAAAAAAGGTCTTCAGGTGCCATACTTGCAAGCCTGCTACTGATAAACAAACAATAACGGAAAGAAAACTCAACCAGGCCATCCTGTTGTTAGTTGTTTTGTTGAGCACCTGCATGTCTTCTTCTTTGAAATATAAATCATAAACAGCATTGGTTAAAAAGAGATGGATATCCCACTTTTCATGAACTGTAAAAGAAATACGATAAGTTTTCTTACCTTTCACGGAGATAAAACATTTCCTCCTGAATGGAAATAACAATAGCAAACATCTTCTTCAGTTCAAGTTCCATGAGCTAGCATTTAAAATAATGACAAGAGGATAAGTTCTTATCCATATTGTGAACACAACTTGTAATATCTTATTTAAAAAATTGCAACACAATGATAATTAAATTAACAAAAAATGAAGGTCAGAACTAACTATATTTCTAGCATGATTGCTAAGCACAAATGCATGGACTCGAGTCTTGACAGAAGCCAATTTGGGCAAATAATGCATAAGGGTAAAACCCTGCCCAAGTTCAGAGAGACCTCACTTAACTGAGATCAGCACTGGATAAGACATAATATCTCTCTCTCTCTCTCTCTCTTTCTCTCTCTCTCTCTCTCTCTCATAAGATAGAGACATGAAAATTACCAATTTAGTTTCACTTCCAATCCCAGTAATCAACTATCCAGATAAACCTATTCTCAAAAAAACTATCCAGATAAACCATTTCACCAATAAACAAAAGTGCAGAAAAAAGAGAATCATTTGCATGAACTTTTCATGGTAAGAGAAATTGCACAAATAAAGATTGTCTAAGAGTAAGTAGATAACATTGAGGATATGCAAATGAAATGACTTTGACGCTAACAAGATGCCATCAGAAAAAGAAAAAAAAAACACACACACACACACACCAAGAGGCACAAATTAGTGCAAGAATCACTTATCAAAAAACAAATTAGTGCATAAATACCCAGAGAAAAAAAAATTCATATGTTTCACATTGCTCCACACATGTAAAAATTAAAATAAGTACAAAGGGGGGTCCCTAAGCTGGGTTGAAATCATCCAATTCCCCACAAATATCAATCACATTATCTCATCCATATTTAAATAGAGAGATATTAGGGAAGCAAGTACATCAGTTTTTACTCCAATATAACGCTAACACCAGGAATCAGATCAAATTATTGCCTTTTTTACTTTAATTGTTCTTACAGGCTACAAATACAAAAGTATATGAGCAATAAGCTGATAATTATCCACTAGAAAAAATTTAAAAGGAGAATAAGATAACACAAAGATTCATTACTACTTTCTAAACTGCTTTTGTGGCATACCATGCAGTGAAAGCTGCTATACAAAATGACTCCATCACCTAAAATATATATATATATATTTTTTTTTTTTGATAAGTAACATAAAAATTTTATTAAAAAGAACACAGCCCAGTACATAGGAAATGTACTAAAGAGGCATAAACATCAAGAAGCACGATTACAATGATCAAGCAAAACAGGAATGGAAAGACAAGAAAAAGATGGTAAAACTAAACACCATTCGAGAAGAGTAAAAAAGAAAAAAGACTTAAACTCAAGAATGGACCGTTTGCGTCCCTCAAAGCTTCAAGTATTCCGTTCCCGCTAGATACACCACATCAAACAATGGGACACAATCCTCCATATAACTATATTACGATGTCGCCTGAAATTGCATGACCAACAATCCAACAAATCCACTACCCTTTGCGGCATCACCCAACAAATACCAAACAAGCAAACTGTAACTAATTGAGTTTCTGTCAATCTTCTTACCTAGAATGACATAAAATCAGATAAAGCCAGAGAAGAAGCTAGGAAAGTCTAAATTTTATGGAAAAAACAGGGTCAAGATATGTGTTATTCGAAGTTTCCATTAAATAAGATTACCAGGCCATTATATGCACCGTATGTCTATTTCATATGTGCAACAATACTTTCCCTATGAGAAATGAATAAGAAGACTGGTAACACAATTTGAGCAAATATTTGTGCAACACAAAGAGAGTTCCCCTAAGCATTCAAGTGACAATTAAATCACTGATTGAAGATGTAGAAATGGTAGCATACTTGGTCTATTATCCAATATCCATGCTTGAATGAATAGATGATGAAAGTTTCTAACATCATCCAACTTGAATGTGGCTAAGCATTGCATTTAGATTCAGGTGAACCAAGTTTCAAGGAACTGCCTCTAATTACCCATACAAGCTGATGGGGAGTGCACACCCACTTAATTTTTTTTGGTCACATTACCTTGCTTTTAGCTCATTTGAGGTGAATACACACCCAAAATGAGTCAATATTACACTTTGTTCACCTACTCACTTGGGAATTATCAATTGAGGTCAGTCAATGTGGGCTCAGATTCAATTAGCCAGACTCATCCTAAAGCACTTCAATGTCAAAAGACAATCCAATTTCAGTATTGGAAAATCTCCAATATGGTGAAAAAAAGTTATTGTGTTTCATGCCAAAGGTACACTCTTTTTGGACTATTTCTTGAAGATCAACGACTATAGAGAACGTAAAAATACAATTATTCTTCATGGCATTGAACTGCTAATTTTAGTAAAATAACTTTTACTATGGATTCTCTTATTATATTACTTATATTTGATTTAAAACACATTTAATTAATATGACAACCCATCAAGACAAATATCGATAATCCACCCAAGAGAAACCCACTAACAAACTAAAAACTCAATTCTAAGTACAGAAAAATATTTTGGTACCTTTAGCTTCTTCACATAGAAAACTTTATTGTAGTATGGAAAAAGAATACATACTTGTCCAGGGAGCCTCGCCAAAGTACAAGCAAATGGATATTTAATTTTTATCAACCTCCTTGGAAAGAAAGGATAAAAACCCACCACCAACCCCGACACCAGTTTTACTTGTACCAGTCAAAACCCTGAAACTTCTACATTTCTTTGTTAAGGCCAGGCCCATTGCTGGTGGCAGAAACCCCAACTTGACAGGTAACACGTTTTAGAACGCTAAGAAAGAAAAAAAATATATTATGTAACTTTTTGGAAGCAAAAGAAATAAAAAGTAGAAGAAAAAGTGAGTCATATCTTTAGGTCATACTTTCAATACAGCATCAGGGAGTCTTGAATACCATCCCAACGCTCCGTGAGTAGATGTGATGGATGTAATCAGAACTGAAATTTTGTAAGGGATTAATCAAAATGAAATTTTTGATTCAAAAAAAGAAGAAAAACACATAAATCTAGCAAAAAGGTCTGATTTTTTTTTTCCCCTGATTCATTGAGAAAAGACAAGAAAAATGCATGCCTTCTGAATTATTTCGATTAAAAAATTGACTAATGAAATAGGTAAACGAAATAGTAGGTTTAGCCTTTAGAGATTTATAATTATAGATATTACCTGCTTGCGTTTGAAGTGACGATTGAAGATGTTGATTTTCGAACTTTGGAACCCATCAGTGGTATGGTAAAGCAGAAGCTGAACCTCCATCCTCCAAGTAGGTAAAGTACTGTCTGCTCTTTCAGCAAACAGCGTGCTGATCAGTGAGAGAAACTGAGAGCATTCACATTGGAATGGCATGTGCCATATGTAGGAAATTTAGAATAAAATCTCAAAACCTCCCAGACTAGTCAAAACTAACTATTGAAAAAAATTTGCAATAATTCTGCAATTTCATTTTTATTCACTTACTTTGTCAATTCTTCTTTTTCTTGGGTTTTTGGGTTTTGAGTTTTTGTTTTTATTTGGATTTTGAAATTTATTATTTTATTACGTAAAAATATTATTTTAACGTGTTATATTATAATATAAAAGATAGGATGTTAAAAATATTGTAAAATAATATAATATAATTGATAAAGTAATTTTTTGAAATAGTAAAATAGAATGTAATAAAATTTTGGAATATGAATGCACTCCAAGTTCTCTGCTGTTACTAATCCCTGTCTCTCCCTCTCTCAGCCACACTTATCTCCCTTTCTACTTTCTCCCACCCCTTCCATACCCAAAAAAAAAAAAAAAAAAATTTTTTTTTGCCGCACTTGTTGACTTTGGGGGACAAAATTTACTGTACATGTACTGTGCGTGTACTGTTTACGCACTGTTCGTGTACTGTTCACGTAATATTTAATATTAAAAGTGGGTCTCACAACACTATTCACACATTTAAAAATTATTTTGCTACAGTATTTTCAGCAACAATCAATTTTTACCAACTTTCAGCAATAATAAATGCTATCCAAACGGACCCTGAGACTGTGCGTTTCGCGCTTCCCAAACACGTTTGCGTTTTTCCTTCCTTTTTCTTTTTTTTTCTTTTTTTTACTTTTCAACTTTCTCAACCAGCTTTTTTACTGTTTATTACTGTTGTAACTACTGTTTATTAAACAGTAATTACAACATTTGACTTTTTCATAAATTTTACTTATTAAAAACTATTTACACATTTAAAAATTATTTTACTATAATATTTTTAATTTTTAATTTTTAGTACCCGAAGTCCTTATTCTTGAACTTTTTGTATAAGTTCTGTTATTTATTTTAAGTTATATTTTTTAATCTACTTGATTGACAAGACAAGGAGTCAACGACAACACGCTGAGTTTGCTCTTCCACTTGCACAATCTGCTCACGCTCCACAACGCTAATGACACTGCACAGTGACAGTGCACACTGCACAACGCTTGGTACGTGATAAAATGACAGGACTTAGACTGCACAGGCACAGTGCAGTTGTTGAGTATATAATATTTTATAATTTAAAAATGTGGAAAACAATTTTAGGCCCCACCAACGCAGCTACAGGGCTCGTTTGGTCATAGAGTTTAAAAATTGTTGTTTAAAAAGATGTGAAAATTGTGATTTAAAAAGTGTTGTTAAAAAACATGTTTTTAGTGTCAATAAAATAAAAAAATGTGTTTGGTATCATGGTTTAAATAACATTTTTTAGTGTTCAAAAAATATAAAATATGTGTTTGGTATGTATGTTTTGGATGGTAAAAAAAGCTGACCCACGTACGAAATAACAATTTTTTAATGAGGAGAGAGAACATCTTTAAATAACATTGCTCCTCTCTTTCCTTCTTTAGCCGTTTCTCTTCCCTAAGAGCAGAAAATCATTCCCTGAGAGCAGAAAATCAAACCCACGCATAGTCATCTCCATCCACGCCAAAGAAGATCCACGGCTGGGCTTCAAGTTCCTCGAATCTCATCTCCACTGTCAACACTCCAAGACCCAGCGACTAATCGAGCTTCTGTCGCCGCCGAGTTGCCGACCCATTACTCCAAGATCCAGGTTCAAATCTTACTTTCACCTTGCTTGTCAATAGATTTTTGTCTAAAGACTGAACTGTTCCTTCTTCACTCACATATTTCTCACTTTTTTGTTTTTTTCTTTTGTTTTCCTCACCAATCGGGAAAACCCCCAATTTTTCTGTTCTTTGTTTGCTGTCGAAGATGCGTTTATGATGGGTCGGTGATGATTTATGGCGCTAGGTCGATGAGGGGACCTATGGAGGTGGGTGAGAGTTATGCCGCTGGGTTGCTCTGTGTGATCTTCATACCAGGTGCGAGAGGATTGGGCGTGAAGAGATGAGAGTAAAGAGAGGAGATGATACTTGAAAAAAAAGCTGACCAGTTGGGCCCCACAAGAGTGTTCAATATTATTACCAAAGTGCCACTGAAACTAGTGTTTGTTGTTTAAAATCAGCTCCGAGGTGATTTCAAAAACATCTGTTTAAACATGGATTTCTGAACAATATTTTTCAAACAATCCTGAGCAGAACTGGTCCACCAAACACAGTTTTTTGTTTCTGGACAATAGTGTTTAGTGTTTAAAAACTAAACACTATGTTTTGAAATGGGTGACCAAACGGGCCCACAAACTCCCTGATCCACCTGCACGGGTCACACCCAATGTATCTCCACTCAAATTAGTAATTTTTTTTTTTAATGCAAGTTTTTACTTTATCAATTATTATTAGCTATTATACTCATTAATAATTTAATGTATATTAATTTATTAAATTACATAATAAATAAAAATAAATTTTAAATAAAATAAAATAAAATTTAATTAATATTATTTACTTACTATTTAAATATAAAAAAGATTTTACTTAAATTTTTGTTTAAGGTCTCCAAAATTGTTGAGCCGGTCTTATCTATTGTGAAAATACTAGCATTTGCTTGTAGTTTGATTCACTTTTTAGAGAATGGCTCCGTTTAGTACACTCAAACATATATTTTTAGTTTTTAAACAATATTACATGTATTTTCACACTTTTTTTTTACTAAAAAATGTAGGCATATACTTTTTATTCACACATATTTCTATACATATTTTCAAACACATATTTTAATTTTTAAGTGCATGTACCTAACACCTCTCGAAATTTCACAGTTATGTAGCCCCAACGCATAATTTGAGAGAACTAGTCGTGACTTTAGTGTGAAATACTATTATGGTTATGGAGACTTGGAGAGTAGCTTACATTACAATATTGATTCACTTCAAAACTTTTCTATAAAATAAACTTAAAGAAAGTAAGGCTGTGTTTGTTTCGTGTAAAACGTTTTCCGGAAAATACATATTTTCCGGAAATGCTATTTTCCGGAAAAGGAAAATATTTTTAAATGTTTGGTTGAATTATAAAAATTGTTGTGGAAAATATTTTCATGTATTTGGTTCTATTAGGAAAATGCTATTTTCCGGCAGCAAATTCCGACAACAACACAACAACAACAACAACAGCAAATTCCGGCAACAACAACAACAATCAGTTCATCAAAAAAAAAAACAACAACAACAACAACAATCAAATTAAAAAAACAACAACAATAACAATCAAATTAAAAAAAAAAAAAAAAACTGAGAGATCGAGGAAGAGAGAGCGTGGAGGCGATGGGTCGACGGTCGAAGGCGATGGGTCTGGTTCATGGATCGACGAGCTCGAGGAGGCGATGGGTCTAGGTCGACGACGAGGTGCGATGGCGCGATTGAGGAGGCGATGGGTCTGGGTCGAGCGGCGCGGTGCTGCGATTTCCCTTTGATTGATCGGCGCGGTGCGACTCACTGGGTCTCGCCGATGCGGTGCGACTCGTGGGTCTCGCAATGCGACTCGCTGGGTCTCGCTGACGCGGTGCGACTGGTGGGTTCTTAGGTCGAAGGTCGCCGGCGATGGGCTCTGGGCTTGGAGCGCCGGTTCGTGCTCTCTCTGGCTCGAAGGTTGCTGGGTCTCTCTTCGTGCTCTCTTCTCTCTTTTCTGGAAAATTTCATTTGAAGTGAAAATAAGACCGGAAATCCATTTCACCCGTTTTTGGCATTATTTTCGGTCAACCGGAAATGCTTTTCAGTTTGACCAAATTTGAAGGAACAGCCAAACACCCAATTTTTCGAAAAGTAATTTCCAGAAACCGTTTGAAGCCAAAACAAACGGACCCTAAGATACAATTTCCTTTCCCCTTTTTGACCGTCTTACTCATTTTGTCGTTCTTCTTTTTCTTTTCTTTTTTCCTTTTACTTTTCTCCTAATACTTTCTTTTCTTTTTTTTCTTTTTCCTTTTTGACTGCCTCCTTTCTCTTCTTTTCACGCAATGTATTTGTATTTGTATTTGCATAAGATGATACTGTTAAGCGATGGCAGTGGGAGACAGGTAGGTAAGGAAAGATAGGTCATAAGAGCACTCCCACCAAGGTGAGTAAAATTTTTAGCATATATCACTTCAAAATCTGAAATTTTAACTTTTAATAACTCATTTTACAATACATCTAACATCAAAGATTTTGGCTGCGCTTGGTTTGGCTTCAAACCACTTTTGGAAAAGCATTTCGGTAAAATTAGAGTGTTTGGTTGATTTGAAAAATTCAGTCAACTTCAAACCATTTCCCCTGTGACCGGAAAATAACCTAAAAATCCTGTAAAACCATTTCCGTTCCTATTTTCACTTCAAATGACTTTCGGAAAGAGAGAGAGAGAGAGAGAGAGAGAGAGAGAGAGAGAGAGAGAGAGAGAGAGAGAGAGCAAGAGGAAGAAGATCGCACGCATCAGTCCGACGATCATGCCTTCGACGTCGCCGGCGAACCCCGAGCTCCAGTCCGACAATCGCACGCACCAGATCCCACCGGTCTTGTCACCGGCGAACCCCGAGCACCGCGCCGATCAATCTCGCCTTCGCCGCATGTTCTCGCCTTCAACCCAAACCTTCGACCCACCGATCTTCGACCTTCGACCTTTGACCCGCTTGATTCCTGTGTGATTTTTTATTTTTGTTGTTGTTGTGGAGGTGATTTGGCTGAGAAAAATTTGGCTGTGATTATTTCATTTTCTGTAATTTTCTGTCATAAAATTTGGCTGTGGATTGAGATTTGGCTGTGATTTTGAAATTTTCTGCAATAAAATTTGTTTGGATGCTGAGAAAATAGCTGAGAAAATGTGAAAAATTTGTAGAAAATAGTATTTTCAGAATAGAACCAAACACATGAAAATATTTTCAACAACAATTTTTATAATACAACCAAACATTTAAAAATATTTTCATTTTTCGGAAAATAGCATTTCCGAATAATATTTATTTTCCAGAAAATATTTTACGGAAACCAAACATAGCCTCTATATTTTTTAACATTTTATTTAAATAATTTTTTATTATTTCTTTATTCTTCAATTATATTTCTTTCTATGTCTTCCTCTCTATCACTCTCAGCCCAGCAAACTTTACAATCTCAACACAACAAACCCATAACCAACCCATCCACCACCACTGAAAAAAAACACCAACCACCCATACGCACCTATCTATCCAACAAACTCACACTCTTCCATCTCAACCCAGCAAATCCATATCCATCCTAGCCACCACCATTGAAAAAGAAAAAAGAAAAAAAGAAAAGAAAAAAAGGGCCCAGCCACTGCCTTCCTCTTCCAAATCACAAATCAACCACCACTGCAATCACAAAACCCAAATCAGCAAGAAGAAAGAAGAAAGACAGAGAGGCAAACCCATCAGGCTGACGAGCAAAACACACACACACACACACACACACACAAACCCACCACAGCAAACCTCCACAAAAGCAAACCCATCACGCCGATCCATTGCACCACGACCCACTATAACCCAAACCCACAACCCAGAGACCCACGCCGATCACAATCCAAAGTCACAAACCCACAAGCCAAAAACCCACACCTACGCCGATCACAATCCAAAATCACAAACCCACAACCAGACCCATGCCGATCACAATTCAAAATCACAAATTTACAACCCACAAAATCAAATCAACTTGCCGTCAAGCTCTACCTCCATATCGACGGCAACACTTCGAAGGCATTTGGGCTTTGAAGTTCCTGACTGACAAACCTTGGAGGGGAAGGGCTCAAACCGTGAATTTGAGAGAAACAAAGAAGCTATGGGAAAGAGGAAGAGGAAAGTGAGAGAGGAGAGAGAAGAAAGAAGAGAAAAATAAAAAACAAATATACGCATAGTTATCGTTGGAATAAAAAAATAATTTTTGGTTTAGGATTTGTGCTACAATGAGGTTGTATTAATACAATCTCACTATAGCAGTATCTCAAAATTTTTGAGATTTGAAATGTTTGATGGAGTTGGTTTTTTGGTGTATTGGTGCTAAAATTTAACATATGGCACTTTTGGCATTCTTAATGAGAATGCTCTAAAGAATCAGTGTTACTCCGTATGAACACGTACATTTCTTAAGGTAAATTATTGTTGCATCCGCTGAATTACACCCTATTATAAATCTATATATATATATATATATCTAAAAGTTAAAGTTTAATATTTTTTCTTATTATATTCCAGTTGAGCCACATTTGTGACCTTATCACTTACTTATTTTCAATTATTTTTCTCTTAATTTTTTGACTCTTTTTATTTATTTATTAATTTTGTAGTTTAGTGTTACATTTTCTCTAACTTTTTTCCTTCCTTTGTACTTTTTCATTTCCCCACTACTATCAACATTAATATCACTCTTCCCTTATCCCTTGATCTTTCTTTCATTTTGACTATTCTTATCCCCATTCTCTTACTATAAAATTGCTATTCTTTCTCACTTTATACATATTTTATCACATATAAAGGTTATTACTCTCTCTCTTTCTCACCTTTTTTTTTTTTGGTATCTTTACTTTATGTTGATGAATTTCAATGTTATTTAGAACTCTACTATTATTCTCCCTCTCTCTCTCTCAAATTTTTTCCCTTTTTTCTGTGGATTTTTTTTAATGTTTTATATCTTTACTTTAGGTTAATGAATTTGTGTGTTCTTTAGAACTTTACTTTAGGTTGATGCATACCCCTACAAAAAATAATTAGGATTAAATTGATTAAATTGTATTTCACGCTCCAAACTTTTTGGTTTTGTGTTTTTAAGTTGTTATTTTTCTTTTCTTTTCTTTGATTGTCAAATACTATCATATTGCATTATAAAGATAATATATAAGAATATAATGTTATTTAATTACATAACATAACTTAGATAATTTGGTGTGACTATATCTTTTATTTTGACTATTCTTCTTCTCATCTTATTTTCTATAAATTTATCTAATTCAGGTCTCTCCCCAAAAAAAGGTGATTATTTTCTTTCTCGATTAGATTATTTATTCTTTCTTGCAACTTGACTTTAGGTTGATGAATCATTCTACTTTTTTTATAACACTGTTTTGGGTTAATATACGATTTTGTGTGTGTTTATGAGTTTTCCATCACAAGCCTTTTCTCTCCATCTTATAGCTTTTGTTTGATTTTATTGACATAATACTTAGTTATTTTGAAATTGAAAATTAGAATTTATATCAAAATACAATCTTGCTATGTATTTGAACGTGTTTCTCAACTATTTACGTACTATCAAGTGTAATTTTGTGATGAATTTTGATTATTACGCTATCTCATTTAAGAAATGAGAAATTTGAATAATATAAAGAGTTTAGTTGTTAAAAAAAAAAAAAGAATAAGAATGAAAACACAACGTACTGTAATATAATTTAGAAAAATATGGACTACCTCAAAAAGAAATAATTTCAACTAAACGCACCTAAAATACTAAAATGATATATATATATAGATGAAAAATAATTTTAGAAATTTTTTGATTTTTAGAGGGAACAAATCATACATTATACCACAATTACAAAATAATCATATATTCTCATGCATCGCGTGAGTCTGCAACTAGTTTTAATTTAAAAACTAAAACCTTCTAGCATCTCCAATTTCGATAGAAATTGAACAACAGATAACTAAACTTTATTGCCCCTATATCGTCCTACATTGATATGAGATACGTATAACCACGAGGAGATTCTGCACGCTGTTATAGAAAGCCCCGCTTGATCTAACAATGTGACCTGATAATTATTCTATTTTGAAGTACATGGTTTCTGAAATATGCTATAAAATCATAGATCAGAAACTGTAAATTTTTTTGAAAGTCAGATAGCGGACAAGAGGAGATGGGGTTTGAAGTTTGAACCACGTACATGAGTTATTACAAAAGACGCTATTGCCACTAAACTATCAATTAAACCCAAGAAAACTACGGAACTTGTCCAGAAAAATTATATGAGCTTCTTTTTCTCAAAAAAGGTCTTCAGGTGCCATACTTGCAAGCCTGCTACTGATAAACAGACAATAAGGGAAAGAAAACTTAACCAGGCCATCCTGTTGTTAGTTGTTTTGTTGAGCACCTGCATTTCTTCTTCTTTGAAAAATAAATCATAAACAGCATTGGTTAAAAAGAGATGGATATCCCACTTTTCTTGAACTGTAAAAGAAAAACAATAAGCTTTCTTACCTTTCACGGAGATAAAACATTTCCTCCTGAATGGAAATAACAATATCATACATCTTCTTCAGTTCAAGTTCCATGATATTTCTCCAAAAAAAAAAAAAAAGTTCAAGTTCATGAGCTAGCATTTAAAATAATGACAAGAGGATAAGTTCCTATCCATATTGTGAACACAACTTGTAATATCTTATTTAAAAAATTGCAACACAATGATAATTAAATTAACTAAAAATGAAGGTCAGAACTAACTATATTTCTAGCATGATTGCTAAGCGCAAATGCATGGACTCGAGTCTTGATAGCAGCCAATTTGGGCAAATAATGCATAAGGGTAAAACCCTGCCCAAGTTCAGAGACCTCACTTAACTAAGATCAGCACTGGATAAGACATACTCTCTCTCTCTCTCTCTCTCTCTCTCTCTCTCTCTCTCTCTCTCTCTCTCTCTCTCAAGATAGAGACATGAAAATTACCAATTTAGTTTCACTTCCAATTTTGAAACTTGGGGGTAAAAACATGCGTACAAGGGAACATTTCCTCTCTTCCTCACAAACTCTCTTAATTTCTCTTCTCTTTCACTGTGGGTTGAAGTTTCGGACCTACTATGTTTCTATGAATTTTTGTTATTGGCACTTTGATTTCTCTCTTGTTAAAGCACCATTAACCTTTGTAAGGATCAGATTTGAATTCTTAGCTCAATAAATGGATGGACTTAGGCCTAAAAAGCCTAAAACAATGAATTTGTAGAGAATGGGTTGGAAAACTGGGTTTTAGTTAATCAAACAAACATTAGAACGGGTTCAAATGATAAGAGAATGAAAAGAAAAAGGGTTGTGTCGAAGAAAAATTGTCCTTGGCAAAGTCTGAGGAGATCTGCTCTTATATATTGTTCTTAAGTTCGGTTACAAATTTTGTTCTTAAATGCTACAGTATTTCTCTTTTTAATTCTCGATCCTCTAGTCTTGTTACCTCCTTCTTCTTTTATGCTATCTTTCCTTTTCATCTCCACCTACCACGTGCATGCTAGATGGTTGGTGCTGATACTTGTCTCCTCAACGCCTCATATAAGTCCTCATGTAATAGCTGTAAGGCTGAAAAATCACTGTTCAGGTATCACCTTCACATTAATGCGGTCAGAGAGTTAGCTGCAGAGCATTTAATGCAGTGGCGGCAGCTTTCTCTTAAGATATTTCAGAACTTTCCCCCTGTCTGACATCTCTACGATGCTTGTCAACACTGACGAATCTTCTTGGAACGTCACCCGGAGTGACAGACAACATCTTCGGACCTCAATATTGGCATCCTCGGTCTACCCTCTGGAGCCATTATGATCAAAACTAAACTCCATTTACTAACACAGTCTTTTCTAATAAATATTCTTCTTCCTCGAGCAACCTCTCGTCCTCGAATTAGGCCCGAGGCCTGAAATGCAAACAAATGCTGGACTCTTGGGCCCAATATCCATACAACCTTTATTTACTAAATATTGGAATTTTGGGCTTGATACTCTCCACAATTACTTCTAAAGAACTCAAAGGAAGATTTGGGCTATTATCGCATTTTTGGCCCTTGTCGCAAAAATGCCCTGGACACATGGTAACATCATGTCTGTTTGGACTTTGGTTGCAATTTTTTGCTAAAAATTTGTTTGTTGAAAATTGGTTAAAATGTAATTCTACTTTTTACCAAAAAAAAAAAAAAAAAAGGTTTTAAAAATCTATGAATAAATAATAAACATAAATAAATAAATATAGAAAAAAAATGTTGACAATCACACACCTTGAAGAACTCTTGGATTGCAATGTTCGAGACAATATCTTGGTTTAAAGATAATTTTAAGTGAGATGATTTTGTTATTTATGCTCCCATTCTTTTCCCAACTACATGTCGTCGTACCAAGCAAAATGGAGTACTTGTTGATAGGCAATGTCATTATCATCAACAATATTTCACTTAAACTCTCAAACTACATATATGCATGAGATAATTATCTCCACTACATAAGAATATCTATGTATCTTTTTGTAACTTTATACTCTTGAATAAGGATTTGTACGAGTCGAGTTGGGTTAGGTTGGGTTAAGGGGTTTTTTCAACCTAACCCACCATCATGGATTAAAAAAAAAACCAAGCCCAAAACAACCCACATGGACTAAATTGGATCCATGGATTGGATAAATTTTTTTTAATTACTATTATTATTAAATTGGGCATTAGAACAAATACCAAACCAACACAAACTATTTGAGAAGAACTTAAGGTTTGAGTTTCATTTAGGTGGGGGTGGGTTGATTAGGCGGAATTGTGAATATTATGACCTGAGCCCAACCTGAACCTGACCTACTGTAAATATATATATATATATATATATATATAATAAAAAAATAAATAAAAAATCACAATCTAAGCCAACCCTCAGACCTCTAAAAATCGACCCAAATCAGCGAGTTGGATTAGATTGGGTCACTTTTAGTGGGTTGATAGGCTAACGAGTTAGTGACACACCCTACTTTTGAACGCCAATCAATATCCTAGAACAATGGGATGACTTCTAAGAATTATTTGTAAAAGACAGAAAAAATGATGCCACTTCTTTGGAAATAATCTCACTTTAATTTAAAAACGAAAACCTTCTAGCAGCTCCAATTCGACAGAAATTGAATAACAGATAACTAAACTTTATTGCCCCTATATCGTCCTACATTGATATGAGATACCTATAACCACGAGGAGATTCTGCACTGTTATAGAAAGCCCCGCTTGATCTAACAATGTGACCTGAGAATTATTCTATTTTGAAGTACATGGTTTCTGAAATATGCTACAAAATCATAGATGAGAAACTGTAAATTTTTTTTGAAAGGCAGATAGCAGACAAGAGGAGATGGGGTTTGAAGTTTGAACCACATACATGAGGTATTACAAAAGATGCTATTGCCACTAAACTATCACTTAAACCTGAGAAAACTATGGAACTTGTCCAGAAAAAATTATATGAGCTTCTTTTTCTCAAAAAAGGTCTTCAGGTGCCAAACTTGCAAGCCTGCTACTGATAAACAAACAATAAGGGAAAGAAAACTCAACCAGGCCATCCTGTTGTTAGTTGTTTTGTTGAGCACCTGCATTTCTTCTTCTCTGAAATATAAATCATAAACAGCATTGATTAAAAAGAGATGGATATCGCACTTTTCATGAACTGTAAAAGAAATACCATAAGTTTTCTTACCTTTCACGGAGATAAAACATTTCCTCCTGAATGGAAATAACAGTATTAAACATCTTCTTCAGTTCAAGTTCCATGAGCTAGCATTTAAAATAATGACAAGAGGATAAGTTCTTATC
>NW_027069828.1:441251-457650 GCF_002906115.3 Quercus suber
CTTTTTTTTTTTTTTTTTTTTAATCTTTTGAACCTTCTAGCATCTCCAATTCGATGGAAATTGAATAACAGATAACTAAACTTTATTGCCCCGCTTGATCTAACAATGTGTCCTGAGAATTATTCTGTTTTGAAGTACATGGTTTCTGAAATATGCTACAAAATCATAGATGAGAAACTGTAAACTTTTTTGAAAGGCAAATAGTGGACAAGAGGAGATGGGGTTTGAAGTTTGAACCACATACATGAGGTATTACAAAAGATGCTATTGCCACTAAACTATCACTTAAACCCGAGAAAACTATGAAACTTGTCTAGAAAAAATTATATGAGCTTCTTTTTCTCAAAAAAGGTCTTCAGGTGCCATACTTGCAAGCCTGCTACTGATAAACAAACAATAAGGGAAAGAAAACTCAACCAGGCCATCCTATTGTTAGTTGTTTTGTTGAGCACCTGCATGTCTTCTTCTTTGAAATATAAATCATAAACAGCATTGGTTAAAAAGAGATGGATATCCCACTTTTCATGAACTGTAAAAGAAATACGATAAGTTTTCTTACCTTTCACGGAGATAAAACATTTCCTCCTGAATGGAAATAACAGTATCAAACATCTTCTTCAGTTCAAGTTCCATGAGCTAGCATTTAAAATAATGAAAAGAGGATAAGTTCTTATCCATATTGTGAACACAACTTGTAATATCTTATTTAAAAAATTGCAACACAATGATAATTAAATTAACAAAAAATGAAGGTCAGAACTAACTATATTTCTAGCATGATTGCTAAGCACAAATGCATGGACTTGAGTCTTGATAGAAGCCAATTTGGGCAAATAATGCGTAAGGGTAAAACCCTGCCCAAGTTCAGAGAGACCTCACTTAACTGAGATCAGCACTGGATAAGACATAATATCTCTCTCTCTCTCTCTCTCTCTCTCTCTCTCTCTCATAAGATAGAGACATGAAAATTACCAATTTAGTTTCACTTCCAATCCCAGTAATCAACTATCCAAATAAACCTATTCTCAAAAAAACTATCCAGATAAACCATTTCACCAATAAACAAAAGTGCAGAAAAAAGAGAATCATTTGCATGAACTTTTCATGGTAAGAGAATTGCACAAATAAAGATTGTCTAAGAGTAAGTAGATAACGTTGAGGATATGCAAATGAAATGACTTTGATGCAAATGTGACACAATCCTCCATATAACTATATTACAATGTTGCCTGAAATTGCATGACCAACAATCCAACAAATCCACTACCCTTTGCCGCATCACCCAACAAATGCCAAACAAGCAAACTGTAACTAATTGAGTTTCTGTCAATCTTCTTACCTAGAATGACATAAAATCAGATAAAGCCAGAGAAGAAGCTAGGAAAGTCTAAATTTTATGGAAAAAACAGGGTCAAGATATGTGTTATTCGAAGTTTCCATTAAATAAGATTACCAGGCCATTATGTGCACCGTATGTCTATTTCATATGTGCAACAATACTTTCCCTATGAGAAATGAATAAGAAGACTGGTAACACAATTTGAGCAAATATTTGTGCAACACAAAGAGAGTTCCCCTAAGCATTCAAGTGACAATTAAATCACTGATTGAAGATGTAGAAATGGTAGCATACTTGGTCTATTATCCAATATCCATGCTTGAATGAATAGATGATGAAAGTTTCTAACGTCATCCAACCTGAATGTGGCTAAGCATTGCATTTAGATTCAGGTGAACCAAGTTTCNGTAAAGTACTGTCTGCTCTTTCAGCAAACAGCGTGCTGATCAGTGAGAGAAACTGAGAGCATTCACATTGGAATGGCATGTGCCATATGTAGGAAATTTAGAATAAAATCTCAAAACCTCCCAGACTAGTCAAAACTAACTATTGAAAAAATTTGCAATAATTCTGCAATTTCATTTTTATTCACTTACTTTGTCAATTCTTCTTTTTCTTGGGTTTTTGGGTTTTGAGTTTTTGTTTTTATTTGGATTTTGAAATTTATTATTTTATTACGTAAAAATATTATTTTAACGTGTTATATTATAATATAAAGATAGGATGTTAAAAATATTGTAAAATAATATAATATAATTGATAAAGTAATTTTTTGAAATAGTAAAATAGAATGTAATAAAATTTTGGAATATGAATGCACTCCAAGTTCTCTGCTGTTACTAATCCCTGTCTCTCCCTCTCTCAGCCACACTTATCTCCCTTTCTACTTTCTCCCACCCCTTCCATACCCAAAAAAAAAAAAAAAAAATCAACAAAACAAACAGTTTTGCTTCACCAATATGTAATTGAAGTGAACAATGAAATGGTGCGTTTTGGCCTAACAAAACTTGACTAAACCGAAACACTGTAGAAAGAGCTATTAGCTTTAGCTTTTTTTTTACAGATGAGTCCGTTTGGGATTAGTTTATTTTGTAGAAATTGAAATTTTTCTACTGAAAGTGTTATAGATGAAGATAAAAATTAGCTGAAATAGTATACTAAAATTATAAATACTACCAAAAGTATAACAAAACTTATAAATAATAGCAAAAATAAATTAAATAATAAAATAAATTGACAAAAATAATTTTTGCCCAATAGATAATAGAGATAAATCTTAAAAAAAAAAAGAAGTCATAGTTCCATTTTGTTGCCCGAGTATTGTTTTTCTCTTCATAAGACAACTTTATTAACAAGTAGTATGGCCTTCAAATATCAGGCCATCTATTCTTCCAATTAAAAAAAATAAAAAAAGAGAGAGAGAAGGGATTTATCCTCAGAGTCGTCTCCCGTGAACAACCTACTCTCGCTTCCTATGGGCCTTTGTGATCCTGAAAATGAGATGCAAAAACTTGATAAGGAGAAAACGGAATTGAAGGAAGCAATATCAGAGCAAAACAATAGTCTTTAATCTCCTTTTATGGTATGCTTTCTCTCTTGCGACGTTTTGCTTTTTATTCCAAGCAGTTATCTTCTTACTACTTAGCAACTGTTCATCATCGGATCTGTGGTCCTTCGGCCGTTGGTTCCTCTTCGTATTATCTGTATTAGTTGCAGCACAAAACTTGTTTTCCCTGCTTAGAACCAGGTTCAAGTACAGTCAAGCTAAAGTTGAAAAAGATAAATTAGTCTACAGGCGAAATAAAGTGCAAAAGAAGCTAGTGGATCTTGAGAACGGTCTGGAATCAAATATAGAGGACGAGACGAGCAATAATTCAGAGGTGGAGTGTAAAGATTTTCCTCAAGAGTGTCGACGTTATACTTATTTTTTTTGTTTGCACGCTTTTTGCTTCGGCCTTTTCTGTTATTGTGATTGCAGGTTGCTGGAATACTCTTTTTCGCGATAGATGCCCTCAGATGACAAAGGTATGAGAGGGTGGTGTCAGCTGCATACGTGGATCACCCCAAGAGTACCGATTAATGTATAATTAAAAGTATTCATTTTTGTGTGTTTGTATTTCAATGGAAAAGAAGAAGCTAAAAGTTTGTGTAAACTGTATTCTGTATTTACTTTGCAAGCTTATTTTTAGCAGTCAGACTGTTATTGTTTATTAATCACCCTCATATTAGTTTTTTGAACGTTGCTATCATTGTAAGGTATTTTGAATCAAATCATCAGAATTATTTTCGATATGATTTCCTGAGAAGGTCCGAAGTACCTAATTAAGCAATTTATTTGTCTATTTTCTGGCCTTATTTCCTAAGCCAGACACCGTAGGTAAGGATACGGTATATATTCGACATCTTCTCGGACTTGGCTTTCTGTAGTCATCATGTCTGCTTCTATTATGTTCACGGCACCATCATGCCTAAGCAATGGATTTGTTTCAACATTGGGCACCTCTGCTTCCACATAAATTTTAGTATGGTCGATCAGATTCTGGATTTTGTGATACTCAAGTGTTAAAAGGAATCCACGATGTTTGATTCCGTTTTCAAAATGGTTTTTCTGTTCATCTTTATAACTGATCTTAGCATTCAAAAAAGAGTTTAAATTCAGTAGGGATGTGTAAATCTCATTTTCTACCCATCCAATAAAATGATAACACAAATATTTTTCAAGTAGAACAATAGACACTACTAAGAGTAGTAACACACAATCACAGTCTCATTAAATGTGTTTCTTAAATATTCTATGTAATTTTTTCTGTTAAAAATGATAATAATCTCAGAGCAGAACAAAAAACGCGTCGGAGAAGCCACCGGAGATGCCTTCAAGCTATAGAAGCTACCAAGAGCAGCACAAAGCTCCAGGTTTGTGGAATTTTTACAAACTGACTTTTGTCCTTTCAGTAGTTAGTTTGAAGGGTCTTTTGCAAAATAACATTGGACTGAGACTTGGATTTCATCTATTCTTCTATCAAAACAAGGCAGTAAAAAAAAATAAAGATTTTCACAAACTTTTTCTTTGAGAGAAAATGAGAAATGACTGCATTTTGTCTGTCTCCTTTACCGGCCCCCCTGCCCCTCTGATCTTTCTTGTTCCTCTTTTTCCCTTTCTCCGCACCATATCTGGTTGTTCTCCTTGTTGGTTTTATTTTATTTTAATTCTAATTCTGTTTTGCCTTAAAATAAACATGAACTTAAAAAACAGCTTTTTTTAAAATAAAAAAAAAAAAAATTTGGCAACAGAAAAATATTGGATGGAACTATAGGGATGAAATCAAAATTATTTCTTAAGATTACGCCCAACAGACCACTTCTTTTTTCTTTTTTTCACTTTCTTGGCAACCGATTTGAAAACTTATGTTTTGAAATTTTATAGGACCAAATTGAAAATTTTCAAAATATATGGCAAAAAAAAAAAAGAATCCCCCAAAACATATGTACTGAAAATGTAATTTTGCCTTTGTATTTTTGTAATTTGATTATTTTCAATACTGTAATTATTTTCTAATTTGAATGTGTTTGACTAGTTGGGGGTATGAATGGAAAGCACGTGCAACTCATTTGAGGAATTGTACCTATGTTGAACTCAAGACACATTTAGGGTCCATTTGGTTGGGAGAATTGAAAAGTGAGAGGATAGAAAATAGATGAATGATGGAAAAGTGGAAAGATAAAAAAGTTTTTAGTTTTCCACATTTGTGTTTGGTTGAGATGGTGGAAAAGTGGAGAGATAGAAAACTTTTTAATTTGGTTAAAAATAAAGTTTGTATAAATTTACCATCATGTCCCTTTTAAATAAAATAAAAAGTAATACATTATACTTTAAAAAAAAAAATTGTGTATAGATGAAAGTGGACATTTCAAAAATAGCGTAAGGAATCATCCAAAAGTGTTTTCTTAAAAAAATAATAAAAAAAAAATTTTAAGAAAAAGAGAAGGAAAAGAAGAACCCAACACGTCTTGACAAAACCAAAGAAAAAAAAAACAAAAACAAAAAGCCAGCATTAGCCGAGAAAGGAAAAGTATTAAAAAAAAAAAAAAGAAGAAGAAGAAGCTAGAAACATTAAAAGAGGTGGGGGCAGTTTTGTCTAAATTTTTTTCTCACTTTTCACTCCAAGTTTCTCTCCAATTTGGAGAGATTGTATTTTGAAGGGGGTGGAGAGAAAACTTGTGGACCCCACCAAAAGCTCTCCTCTTTTCCACCCTCAACCAAACAACCAAAAATATTATTTTCTCTCCACTTTTCTCTCATTCATTTTCCGTCCTCTCTAAAATCACCCCAACTAAACACACCCTTAGGAACCCTTTAGGGTCTGTAACTAGCCATTTCCTTTTTAAGAATAAAAAATATAAAATTTCAGGACCGAGGGAGACACTTAGGGGTTGTTTGGTTTTTTAAAAACCATCACCCATCACTCCTTACTCAATTTTAAACACTCATTGCTTATTACTCATCACTTAAAATACCCCAATTTTCTAAACCCCACCTGTTTGGAACACTGTTTTCACTTCACATCACTCAAATATTTCAACATTTTGTGTTTTAAGTTATTATTATTATTATTATTTCTCTTTGATCGTTAAATTTTATCTAATTACGTTATAAAAAATTAAAGATAGTAGATAAAAATATAATAGTATTCCATTATATAGCATAATTTGGATAATTTAGTTTTTATTGTTACATCTTTTAGTTTTTTTTTTTTCTTCTTCTTATCTTATTTTATTCAATATTCAAATTCAAACACATCCTCCTTATCATTAAATTATTGATATTCTCTCTCTCTCTCTCTCTCTCTCTCTCTCTCTCTCTTTCTCTCTCTCTCTCTGTGTTTTAAAAAATTAAAAATGTAATAATTTACTTAAATTCAAATAAAAGAAAATTGTGCTCATCAAATTGTACTAATTTTTTTAACATTTACACTTTCTCCAACCTTTCTCATTCCCTTTACCTTTTCATCTCCCTAAACATTCTACCTTGATATCACTCTTCCTCTTTCCTCTTTCCTTTTATCTTTCTTTATATTGTTTTTATTATCATTCTCTTAGTATAAATTTGTCATTCACTCTTTTATTCTTTACATAATTTTCTCTCACAAAAAATTGGTCATTTCCCACTATTCCTCCCTCAATTTTTTAGTGGATTTTATTTTTATTTTTCTTGCATCTCTATTTTTAGCTTGATAAAGTGTTGTATTCTTTAGAATTTTATTTTGGTTGATGAAATTTAGTTTTGTGTTTTAAGTTTTTATTTTTTTTATTTTTTTATCACTTTGATTGTTAAATGTTATCATATTGCATTATAAAGAATTAAAGATAGTATATAAGAATATATTATTATTATATTACATATGTTAAGTTTTTAGACCCCTTAAAACACAACAATTGGATTAACCTAATTTATTAGCTAAGTGATTAACTTAGTCAAATTATGCAAATCTAGGTTAACACAATCAATTAATCATATCAAGAAATATAGCAGCATAAATATAAATAACACAATGATATGATCATCCTGGAAAACCAAACTGGTAAAAAACCTGGGGAGGATTTAACCTAACTATTCTCAAGGTAAACTTGAATCCACTATATGAAAGAATTGAAGTTCATACAAAATGGCTTACAAGCTCCCCACTTGACTTCCTAATGCTACCCACCAGTAGAACTTACTGATACGACCATATGCAAGCTCTGAATCCACAGACTCCTTCTTTTTTGGATTCTCCACAAGATACAAGCACCACCGCTTGTGTTCTTTAAGCTCCAATGGCAGTAACTGAATTGATCATCAAGATGTTGATATAATCTCTACCTTGAAAACCCTAAGTTTATGTGAAGAAAAGCTCCTTAAGGATCTCACAAGAGATTCACACAAACAGCAAAATATGAGCAACAATACAACCAGAGCAACTTACAAAAACGTGGGTAGGGTTTTGCCTTATATACCTAAGGCAAAAACATAAAACCCTAAACATTTAATGAGGTAGGGCTAAGTTGGAAATTCTGCAGAAAAAACATTCTGGCCGACTTTCGATCAATCAAGTCTATCCTTCGATCGATCGAACCATGCCGAAATGCACTAATACATCTGCAGCCACTCGATTCCAACTTTACATGAATCACACAACTTTGAGCAAGCCTCAACAAGACTAAACATATTGTTTTAATCATGGTTTGCCAATATTACACATTAAAGTTCTAAATACATCAAATCCTAAGTCTTTAGAACCTAACAGCATAGAATGATTTGGATAAGTTAGTGTTTACTGTTATATATTTTATTTTTACTTTTTTTCTCATATAATTTTATTCAACATTTAAATTTAGTCACATCCTCCATATATATCATTAAATTATTTATATTTCCTCTACTTTTTAATTTTTTAAAATTTAAAATATAATATTTGGTCTAAATTAAATAAATAAAATTGTCCTTATTAAGTGAAGTAATGCTAGGGAAACACTCATTCTCACACCCAATGCATCAAAGGAAAAATGAAATACAAAACATATCAAGTTAGAAACACTACTTTCTCAAAAAAAAAAAAAAGGTTAGAAACACTAAATTAAAAAAAATAAAAAACTATTAATGCATATTTAATGTCATAGAATCATCATCAAATTTTGGATAACGATAGGTTGCCAATGGAGAGAGAGAGAGAGAGAGAGAGAGAGATGTGGTAAAGAAAAAAAAACAATACAAAGTAATAAAGAGTAGATAAAGAAAAAAAATCAAGCGTCGATTAGTAACTTTTGATTGGAAAACAAAGAGGTTGTAAGGATAAGTAAAAAATAAAATAAAGATTATGTAGAGAACATTAAAAACTTTACAATGTAGTAAAATAAACGTTAAATTCACTTAAAGAATTAAATCAATAATTAAATACAATCATAGTATTTTAAATTTAAAACTAATCAAATTCTAACTATGGAAACCATATTGATCATAACAAAAAAAAAAAAAAAAAAGATGTTCTTTGGTAGTAGTAGAAATTACATAAGAAATAAAGTTAGAAAATTTTAAAATTTCTTTTTTGACCTTTCATTTAAGCTTATTTATAATATATATAAATATATATATATATATATAATTTTCATTCACTATTACTTTTGAGAATCTAATGAACAATGCTATCTCTCATTTAATATATTTGTTATGCAAATCATTAGTTAGTAAATATACGATAATGGTAAGAAGCGTTGCAAATGAGATCACTAAAAAAACAAATAAAATGAATTAGCCACTATCGTTATGGAGTAAATGTCTATAATTTTACGCATTCAAAGAAATGGAATATATAGAGTTTTCTTAAAGGTATGTGTAAAGATTCACATTATATATGTGTGTGAGCGTGTGTGTGTGTGTAAAGCTAAAAAAAACGAATATTTAAGGTTTATATTAACTTAAAATCTAATGAAAAACCAATGGTTAATAACTAAAATTATAGTATTAATAAAATATTTAATGAGATCATCTTAAAAAAATTATCACGCACAACATGCGGGTATGCGACTAGTATCTTTAAAATATGCAACAAGCTCACCAATGTTGAACCAGGAGTGCAAGTTTTCAGTTTTGAAGGAGTGCAGTAACACTTTTCTTTGCATTTAGGATTGGCTGATTTAGAAAATGTAGTTATAGAATGCAATACCAAGACAAATCGTAACACACCCAATGCATGCCATACAGGGTACAGTTGAGCCACAAAACTTTCTCCAGACCCACCAATGCAGTATAGGAAAGTTAATCATATCATCAATAGCTAGAATATTCTAGTAACTAAGCATCCAACCAAGCAAAACAAAGTAACATCAAGTGCAACATGGGATGCTATCTCTCTTTCACGGAAAATACTGGGAATATATTTGAAATATTATGTCCAACGAAAGATAGCTAAGAGGTATATGGATCAAAAGAAAATAATGCAATTTTTGCAATCATAGTGATACAGCTGATATGAGCTTGGAATACAACACCTCTGTCCAACAAAACAGGAGGAGAATGAGAAGGTTCATGCTGACCTTGAAGAAAACCCTCAAATCTTATTCGAGCTATCGAGGCTAGCGGTGTTGAATGATCTCATCCAGTGCTAGAATAGCAGAAACAATGTGGACTGCGACAAAATAAATGGTTTGTGTGAACAGTAGGGCATAATCGCCAAAGTTAAATGTTAAGATGATCACTAGAGACTAACTCCAAAGCTATAGCTAATTTAGTTCAGAGTCTAAAAATCTCAAGCCAAACAGGGATTTAGTAGGTAAAGCAGAAGTGGACATTGTAATGTTCAAAATTGTTAGCCTGAAGAGCAAATGGAAAACGTTGATATTTTTATGATGACAAGATCCTACATTTTAGAGAAGGCTATGATGGGTACATGCTTGAAGCAGAAAAAGCCATATTCAAAGGCCATTCCAATTATGTGCCATCCCTAAAACCATTAGGTACTAGGTTATAGGAATTCAAGGCTCTAGAGTGGCCAAGGAGAGATAATTGTATCTTATGTAAGATTTTCAAACTTACATCTGTATTAAAGCGTTGAAGGTGTGCATGCTATGACTCTTCCTAAATAGTGTCACTCTAGAGCTAAACATCATAAGAGAGAGCCATCAAAACACAGAGCTTCCTATGTTAGTTTCTCCATCCTTTTCTTCACAAATAGAATTCAATGATCACATTGCAGTTTTGATTGGTAAATACTAATCATTTACACATTTTAGATTAAACCCACAACTTCAACATCTTCCCCTAGTTTATGAGAGGGAAAGGAGAAGCCATTGGTACAAAGACCAATGGCCATACTAATTGACAATCTTAACAGAAATATAAACTAGGAATAGGCCAAGGAAGTAAAACAATCAAACACATATTTTTTTTATAAGTAATTAATGAGTTTTATTAAAGAGTAGTGTTCAAAATGTAGAGCCTCTTAAAGAATTACAATCATAAATTTAAAAGGTCCCCAAAAATTCATTGTACAACATTCAATTTGCAGATTCAGGAAACTAGATTTGATCTCTTAACTGGTTTTTCCATGCCTTCAAATGTTTAGTTATTCAAGTCCCTCCAAATTGTCCACATAAGACAATGAGGAACTGCCAGATGCTACTTATGTTCTGATTATATGTACCTTTCCAGAAGCAATAACATCTATCACCTTCTTAGCATCAACCAATGTAACCCAAAAGCAATAGAAGGAAGGACCACAAATCAAGACCTACTAAGCAATGAACCAACGATGGTGTACTGATTTACAACTGATCTTTCACATATACAGCACCAATTGACCAAGACCATTGATGTGTAGCCTGTTGATGAGGGTTGCTTGCAAAACAAATCCATTTCCTTTCTCAGTGTCGATCTGAAGTGGCTTAGTGACATGATGAGGAATAAGAACTTTGAGGCTTCATTTCAGTCTGGAGTAAAAGCACTAGCTGTGGTTCTTGGAACCTACATACAGCAAGTTATTAGTGGTAATGTGGCTGATCTTATTCATTGAAAGAATGTTTTTGGTGCCAAAAAGTACCAAAAAGAACTAGCAAAAGGCTTACTCAGTTATGTCTTTAAAGCATTTGAGGCAACCACTGTTATTGTGCTTTTGGCCTGTGCTATAATCTCTCTGCCTTTGGAATCAAACTGCATACGATTATCATGGTTGGAGTATTATTGTTGCTGTCGTTCGGGTAGTTGCTGCTTCTGTTGTCTGTAACTTCAAGCAATCTAGGCAATTTGAAAAGTTCTCCCTAAAGAGTGGAGACATCAGGGTGGACGTATTGAGAGATGAGCAGCACCAACATATTTCAATGCACTTGTTCGTATTGTCACTGCTAGTCATAATCATGGTGTTGGCAATTGCAAAAGGTCTGCCTGAGGCTGGAAGACAACTTTTGCTTATTCTATGAAATACGTGATAGTTGATCATGCCTTGGCTAGGGATCTCTAATTGTGAGACACTAGAGTAAGACATAAGTATCTGCACTAACAAAACAAGTACTTGTACATTAAATGAGGTGAAGGTAATAGTAATTTTCCTTTAAAAGAAGCAATGAGGGAAGGTACAGAACAGTATCAAATGTTCTTGATATATAAAACAAGAAGCAATTGGTTTAAACATAACCAATACTATTTACAAAGTAGATTCTACATCGCTTGTAAAGATTTTTGGAGCCCTACCAAGAAAGCAACCCTTTCTTGGGCTTGTCTTTGATATGAGTATGAATATCAATAAATTCTATAATCCATGTTAGACTTTGATTCAGAGAAAAACAGAAGTGGAGTTAAAGTGAAGATGAAGAGTGAGAGGGTTGTTCATGCCCACAAGAAGGGAGCCCCCAAGACATAAGGATATATATTCAAGAGACCACATTCTAGCCAGCCTTTAACAGGACATCAGGGTAAAAAGAAAAGCACCCCCCCCCCTCTCCTCCCAAGGCCAATTCAGTAAATAAGACCAATCCTATGACAAATCAATAGCTATTCCAAAGTAATTATTAGTTTTATTAAGTATCAAAAATTCCTATGAAATTAAAAAAAAAAAATAGTCATTCATCCTTGAATTTTCATAGGAATACAGTTAAGAAATAAATGACCAACGACATTGAAGGTGAATTTCATACATTCAAATGGACAAAGAAGTAACAAACACCATTACTTTGAGAATCATATTAAAAAATTCAAACTTTAGTGGATCAAACAACTTGCTCCAAACTTGACTAACCAGAATATCAGACCACTTTTAATGTTAGTTATATTTTTTTCATATTCAACAAATCAGCAATGTAGAAGGCCCTAAATCATACTAACTAAAATTACAATGAAGCATATGCAAACTAAACTTGGAGCAAAGTGACCTCATGACTACTCTAGTATTGAAACCAAATTATATTACCAACAATTATTATAAGTTAGAGAAAAGAAAAAAGAAAAAAACACATTTACACATTGACAAGTTACCAAAAAATACTAGTATTTTTTTATAAATATTTTACAAAAGGAAATTGTATGCCATCTTTACATCAGTTGGATAATTGGTATAGAAAGATGATCAATTGTCAACAAATCAGACTTTAAATTTTTTGCCTCAATAAGGAGAAAAACACCAAAGAAATTATCAAAATACTCAGTTCCTAAGGTTTTGCAACAATGCTCAAGTCATAGTACATCTAAGTATAGTGGTAACTCTGGCAAGAGAACAACAATTCCACAAAAGGAATTAAGCAGTACGGGTACGAATTAAGCAGGCCATGATCAATGCAAAGTAAAGGGAGGCCAGGGTGGCTGTTGCTTCGCATGGGATTGATTTTTTTAATATTTCTTTTATGTATATGTGTATATATATATACACTAGTTTTATTTAATATTTTATTTTATATATATATATATATATAGAGAGAGAGAGAGAGAGATAAACCTTTGTACTGTATGCCCTAATTCCTCCACTGTTTCAGATATCAAAACCACATAATCCCATTTGAAAGCGAGATGTTTTGATGGGATTAAGTTAACATTAAAGGTACACTAGGAAAATTATTGGTCCTTACTAAGAGAATTTTTTGCTTGCATTAAAATTTTACTATTAGCCATACCTTATTTGAAATATACATATATTTTCCTTCAACTGAATATGTTATTGTCCCCTTAAAAAAGACCCTAGGTTATATTATAAAGAAAAAAAAAAGTGTGTTCATTAGAAAGAAGCAATATACATAAAATTGGCCTAAACAAGGTGGCTAACTAAGGAGAGAGTATTTAAGAATGTATGATCATATTCCGATGTAGAGAAAAAGAAGTTGATTGATTTCGTGACAAGGTGACTATGAAAAGCTATGGGCCAAGTGTACTAATTTATAAGTTAATGCCTTTAATTTTGGGTGACCTGGCCTTCACAAAGCTATAAATGCCTTGGCCCAGGCAGTAACAATCTCATGACCAGGCCACAATAGTTACAAGCTAACTTGTGCACAAATCACCTCTGACAAGGCTTGTTTTAGGTGACTGTTTTATCAACCTAAAGCTCAAAGTAAGTTTTAGTTTGATTTGCAAGAAAGATAATCAAAATTTGATAGAGTTTTCAATAGTTTAATTCAAGATATCCCAAGCAGAGTAACACACAAAGTAATGCTTATGAACATACCTCAATGACCTAAGCAAATTCTGGGAGGCTGGAGTGAGGGCAATCAGGTACTTTTATTGAAATTGCAACTTGGTCTTTGCCTTTTCACTCACTTGTTAAGAGCATTCATCTTTTCTGCAAACAAGATCACAAGTTCTTAAGCATAAAGATTCTTCATGCAAGTAAAAACATCAGGCACATGCATAAAGGGTCCATTCCTATGATTGCAACATAAAAATTCCCCACAAATTAAATAACTTCTACATTGATGCATTTCATCACAAGAAAATAAAGCATTTAAAATAAAGTGTATTTCCCTTGTACTCTTTATAACTTATAAAGATGATAACACAGTCTGATATAGGGAAAGAGTTGTAAATGGCAAACATAGTTGAACAGAAAGTAAATGACAAAAAATTGACTCACAACTATATGTACTGCATGTAGGACTTAGGAAACTTCCTAGAGACATTAAAAGCCAATCTTCTTAAGTGGTCTCCATAAAAGGCAAAGCCAAAGAATACTCGCTAGTGATGTAGTAACAAAAGGGGAAAAAAGAGTAAACGAAATCAACATCTAACATGATAAATTATGAATGCTAAATTTCACATATGTATGCATTTACAATGAAAATAGTGGAAGATTGAAACATAATCATGAAAAAAAATGAATTTAACCAATCACCTTTCCTCAACTACCAATAGGAAGCGTCATTCTCTGGTGCGGCCTCTTTCTTAAGAGTAATAGCACAAGACAAGCAGCCTGGTCATACTGAAGCTTGATTTAAAGCAAAAATATTATGTTAAATATAACCACTACATTGATGTTGGTTGAAAACACAGATATTATGTTAAAAAAAAAAAAAAAAAGTGAATAGAAAATTAAAATAACAAAACCATAGTATGCAACTTTAAGAGCTGACATGAGAGAACATTTGTTGCTCTAATACTCTAAATCTTAATACTCATACAAATATTTAAAACTCAAAGTATTAGAGATATAGTGCACGATGATTGATCATGCGTTTTTGCCTCAGTAGTCATAGTTATGGTGGTGGCAACTCCGGAAGGTCTGCCTCTATCAGCTACTCTTACATGTGGCATATTCTATGAAATGTTTGATGCCTGATTACACCATGGTTCGAGAACCTTCTGCTTGTTACACAATGGACTGAGCCCAAAAAAAAAAAAAAAAAATCTTCACTAACAAAACAGGCACTTGACAATTAATGAGATGAAGCTAACAGAATCTTGGCTTGGTAAAGAAACAATGAGGGAATGCACTTCCTAAGAAAAAGTAGAAAATGTTTTTGTTATAAGGCAACAAGTTTTTGGTTTCAACACTGCTAGTACAATTTACAAACAGGATTTCTGCATGACCGGTTGAAGGATTTGGAAGCCATACAGCAAAAGTACTACATTATTGGGCTATCTACAATTTAGGTATCAATATCAATAAAATCAAGCAAAATTCTGAGATAATCTAAGTCAAGGCCCTCAATTCAAAGAAAAATAGAAGTGGGGATTTCGAAAATAGGAAGAGTAATATGCACTCTATAGGGTAAACATTAAAATGATCATCGGTGACAATGAACATGCAGCAAGGGTGATAGCTTTGGAATGTGGGATTCTCAATCTTGATGAGGATTTCAATAATGAAGCTGTAGTAGAACAGGGAATTTTCAAAAAATACTCACCGGAAGAGAGAACTGCTGGTATGAATCATGTATTTATTCTAAGCGAAGAAAATTATTGGGCTTTCCATGGGAATCCAAGGCACTACAGTGGCAAAGGAGAGCACAAATACTGTCACCCTGGTTATTTACTTCTGCGGTGACAGTTTTGAGTTGGAGAAGGTGTGTATCTAAGAACAGTCAAAAAGTTCATTTAGTTCCAGCTCACAATGAATGTTGCTGCCAATGAATGTTGCTGCCCTTGCATCAACTTTAGCTATAGCCACACAATGACTTCATAGTAAATCCATCAATCAAAGCAATTTAAAACTAGAGCCATAGAAGTTTTACTGATGCTGTAATGTAGGGCATGATCTATTTTTGGCGTGTGTGAGATAGTGAAAAAAACCCTCATTTTCAACACTTTTTCCTCTGTCAAGTCTTCAATAAGTTTGACCCTAGGCAACTGGAGAAGAACAAATTTAGGGTTTATTCAAGAACAAGATGTTTTTAATAATTCTAAGTTTACCATAGTTTTTCAGCTAGTGATGGTGGGCTTAGAGAAGTGGTTTATCAATTGTCAGTACCGAGAGGCTAATTGGGGGCAGTGTGGTGCTTGCATTGGACTTGCAGCTTTGTCTTGGTCGACTGCTTTGGCTCTTCAAGTGTAGTGCAGTTTCTAGCAAGCAGTTATCTAAGCAAAGATGCTCTGCTTCCTGAAATAGTAAATGATAATCATTGCAATAGTCCCCCCAACTCCACCACCACAAAAGAAAAGTATCTAAGATTCAGCCAATAGTTCCAAATCATTTTTAATACATGAATTTTTGTTTTAGGTGAAGTGAATATTAAATTTAGTGCTAAGGGATATCAATTCAAGAGAAAGGTCCCAGTTAGCCTCTAACATGAGGTATGTTCAAGATCACAAGGAGAAATAACCATTATTTGTATGAGAAGAACAACATAAAAATCATATTTCATTCAATAAGACAATTTATTCTAAACTTGGCCAACTTGAATATCAATTCATTTGATCTTATTTATATTTTGTCATATTTAACAGAACTACAATACAGAAGGCCTTAAGTCATACTAACTAAAATTAAAACAGTCCAAGCTAGGCCTAGAGTAACCTCATGACTACTCCCATATTAAAATCAAATTATATTTCCAACAATTACTTAGCTAGTATACATATAATGTGAACTTAGTACCTTCAAAAGGGTCGAA